>NC_089747.1:30462542-30467542 GCF_040412425.1 Macrobrachium rosenbergii
TTGATTTTAAATCATATAAAAAATGTAAATATATTATACGAACATTTTAAATCACAGAAAAAAAATGAAACATATAAATCGTATATATATATATATATACATATATATATATATATATATATATATAAATATATATATATATATATATATATATATATAAATATATATATATATATATATATATATATATATATATATAAACACATCTATAGCGCGCATTAATGCCACAGTAGCGAAAGAGAATATACAAATGAATAAACTAACTGAGCACGGTAGAAACAATAATAAGAAGGGCTGCTCTTCCCAAATGTTTGTCCTTGCCAAAAAGACTGGAAACTGCAACCGGGAAAGAGAAACGCGACGAAAGGAGAATAAGCTGTGTAAGACCAAAATGAGCAAAGTCGCCACTGCCAATTAGCAATTAACTAATTACGAACAAATTCCGGGACACGAGTGTTAAAAAAAAGATGAGTTCGAAGGGTGAAAGGGTTTGTAGGCGATGAACACAGTTTAGATAAAACTTTTGTTTATGTCATTTGCATGTGTACGCTTAAGAAGTCTACTCATACGCTCAATAATTTTATATATATACGCTCAATTGCGTGTACGTTCATGTAGTGCGTATGCACTTATAAATCGTATACGTTCATTACGTGTGTATGCGCTCATAAAGTGTATTTGTGGATATACTATGTATGAATGCATTCATAAAAACACGTTTGCGTTCATAATGTGGATTTTACCCTTAACACTTTATAAGGACTGATAAGTGTATCTTCTTCTTCTTCTTCTTTCTCTGCATATTTTCCAACTTCTATGTGGGGTCGACGTTTCTGATAACTTTCCTCCACCTGGTTCGGTCAAACACATCGTCCTCTGACAATTGTTTGTCTCCCAGGTCTTCCCTAATTACATCCATCCACCATCGCTTCGGTCTTCCTCTTGCTCTCCCACCAGGCACCTCCATCTGCAACACTCACCTCCCTACATATGCCTCATCCCCCCTCATCACATGACCACACCACGGCAGTCTTCTTTCCTGGGCCTTCTTTGATAGTTCTACAACTTTAGTAGTTCCTCTTATTCTTTCATTATTGATCTTGTCCACTTTTGTTATTCCACACATTTTCATCTCTACCGCATCCAATTTCTTCTCTTGCACTCTCTTTACTGGCCATGTTTCTGCTCCATACATCAAAGCTGGTCTCACTACTGTCTTATACATTCTTCCTTTAACCTTTATATTGACTGATTCTCCGGTCGCACAAGACACCTGACATCTTTCTCCAATTTTTCCATCCAGCCTGCACTCTGTGTGTTACTTCTACATCTAAATTTCCATCATCAGCCACTGTTGAACCAAGATACTTAAATTGTTCATACTCGGTTCAACCTTGTCCCTTCCATACTAATCTCGGAATCTTGAACTTTATTAAAACTTGGGTATTCAGTCTTCTTCCTACTGATCTTTAAACCTCTGTCTTCAAGTACTTTCCTCCATTGCTCTAGTTTTGCCTCCACTAACCCTCTGTTGGTGCTGCATAACACGATATCATCAGCACCTCTGGTGCATGTTGTTTGCTGATGACATCGTGTTATGCAGCACCAACAGAGGGTTAGTGGAGGCAAAACTAGAGCAATGGAGGAAAGTACTTGAAGACAGAGGTTTATACCTTGAGACAGCACATCCATTATCAGGTCAAAACGATATGGACTTAAAGCAGATTCCTGATGTAAGCCAACTCTTACTGGTATCCACTCACTTAACCCAACACTGCTTCTAACCTGCGTTTTTGCTCCTTCATGCATATCTTGGACCAACCTCAAATACTTCTCCGGTGTTCCCTTTACTCGCATACACATCCAAACCTCTTTATGTTTACTCTGTCGTATGCCTTTTCCAGAACTATGAATACTATGTGCGGTCCTTTCTACTTTTCCCGGTGTTTTTCCATCATCTGTCGGAGGGCAAACACTGTATCTGTCATTCCTCTTCCTGGCATGAAACCAAACTGTTCTTCACCTACAGATGTTCCTTCTCTAATTCTCTGATCCATTATTCTTTCGCAGATTTTCATGGTGTGAGACATTAACTTTATTCCTCTGTAGTTTGCACAATCCTGGATGTCACCCCTCTCTTTAGAGATAGGCCCAATAAAGCTTTCTCTCCATTCTTTGGGTATCTTTTCCTGACCGTATATTTTCTTTGCTAGGTCCCACAGCATGTCTATTCCTTCTTCTCCCAGGCTCTTCCACACCTCTGCAGGAATTCCGTCTGGTCCTATTGCTTTACCATTTTTCATCTTCTTTAGTGCCTTCTTTACTTCCTTCCTGCTAATATTATGTGTCATACCAAGGTTCTGGAATCCGTCTTCAATGAATTTTCTAGGATTTTCTTTATTTAAAAACAGGTGTTCATAATATTCTTTCCACCTCTTCTTTATCTTATCCTTGTTGCATAAAACCACTCCATTCCCATCCTTAACCTGTTTTATATGGGAGTAGTCTTTGGTGTTCTTGTCCCTTGACTTTGCAATTCTGTGAATTTTTCTCTCCCCCTCAGGTGTTTCCAGTTCTTCGTACATGTCATCTAATGCTCTTGCCTTTTCTTGTGCAACTGCCTTCTTCACTTGTTTCTGATGTCTTTGATACCTCTCCTTATCCTCTTGCTGTCCATACTTTTCCCAGATCTTTTTTTTTTTTGCATCTTTTTTGGCTTTCACCACCTCTTTCACTTCATCATTCCACCACCAGGCTTCCTTATCGTTGGGAGG
Organism: Macrobrachium rosenbergii; assembly: GCF_040412425.1. Taxonomy (NCBI): domain Eukaryota; kingdom Metazoa; phylum Arthropoda; class Malacostraca; order Decapoda; family Palaemonidae; genus Macrobrachium; species Macrobrachium rosenbergii. Next base: position 30,465,317 of record NC_089747.1, read on the forward strand.
TTTCTTTCCAGATGTCTTCCTCAACACCTCTCCACCCACTCTCTTTATCACCATACTGTTGTGATTCCACCATTCTTGCACTCCCTCTAGCAATCCAACTTCCCTCAATACTCTTTCCTTAAATCCCTGCCTCGCTTCCTCCTCTTGTGTCAGCTTCCACCACTTAATTGTTGATGGGACACGTGCAGCCTGCCTTTTACTGTGTTCCTTATTTCCAAGTCCATTACCACCACCATGTGCTGTGTTGCCACACACTCTCCATTTAAAATTTTACAATTTCTCACCCCTCTCAGATGTGATCTTCTGCACATGAGGAAGACAATTTGACTTTATCTTGCTCCACTCTTGTATGTGATGTACTGATTTTCTTTCTTTTCAAACCAGGTGTTGACAATAGCCAAATCAAATGACAGTGCGCAGTCCACAACTCACTCTTCCTCGTCATTTCTCTCTCCAACTCCCCAGCCACCATGCACCCTCTCAATGCCCTCTCTGGTCCTTCCAACATGTCCATTCATGTCACCACCAATAATTAATCTCTCTTCTGCTGGTATTTCACTCAACTGTCGGTCCACTTCCTCCCAAAATGTCACTTTCTCAACTTCATCCCATCCTGCTTGAGGGGCATAAGCACTCACGATGTTGACTACTTTTCCATCTAGGCACAGTTTCACAACCATTGCTCTGTCACTTGTCCTCTTCATGCTTATTATGCTGTCTTTTAAGATTTTTGATAGAACTATTCCCACTCCATTTCTACCTTCCTTATTTGTTCCACTATGTAGCAATTTATATCCACATCCCAGCTCTCTCGCTTTATTTCCCCTCCATCTAGTCTCCTACATACAAAAAATGCTTTTCCTTCTTCCCTCCATCAGATCTGCTATCTCTCTCTCTCTTCCCTTTCCAGTCATTGTTCCACCGCTCAAAGTTCCAACTCTCAAAGCTACCACCACCTTCCTTCTCCTCAATCTTCTCCTCATTTTTTGGACTCGCTTCTTTAACCGGGGACGCCCACTACCCAGTAGCCCTTGCCCATTTATCAGAGGGGGCAGGCGAGGCGCCTGCGAGTCGCCTGCGGGGAACGCCATGGCACTATCCGATTTCTGATGAAAGTCAATTGTCATATTTGGTTTTGGCTGAATTTTATGGCTGGATGCCTTCCTGACGCATTTTATCCGGGCTTAGGACCGGCACTGAGTTGGACTGGCTTGTCCTCCCCCCGTGGTTGGGTATATTCACGAACATAAAGCGTATGTACGTGTTCATAGTGTGCATTACATTTACAATATGTATGCGTACGTTCATATATTGTATAAACGTACCAAACTTCAAATAGGTTTGTTAAAAATTTATTGAAACCAGGTTAGGTCCACAAAGCGTAAAAAACAAGCGTGAGATGTGTGAAGGGTATGAGTATTTATAGGGCACAGAATATGCAAAATGTATATGTATGAATATGGAATGCGTCTGGAGTATATTTGCTCGCAAAGTACGAGATTATATTTGTTCCTATGCGCATCATCTACTTACTTCTACAAGCGCTGATTGATTGACTGACTATGAAATTTCGGTTTTGAAGACCAAGCGCCAGCATTATATATATATATATATATATATATATATATATATATATATATATATATATATATATATATATATGTATATACATATACTATGTATATATATACGGTACATATATATATATATACTGTATACATATATATAAAATAAATAAATATATATATATACTGTATATATATATATACATATATATATGTATATATATACTGTATATATATATATATATATATATATATATAAAATATATATATATATATATATACTGTATATATATATATATATATATATATATATATATATATATATATATATATATATATATATATATATATATATATATATATATATATATAATGTATATAAGGTTGGTTAGCGGTCTTTGGTCTTGCTTTTATGTCGTTTTTGTTTTTTTGTTTTTTATTTTTTATCTGGTATTCTAACTGTGCTGTATTTTATTAATCTTACTGATTTTTAAAGCAATTTTTAGAGTAATTTTATTCAATATTTAACAGCTTACATAATGATGTAATAAAGTTATTACGAAACGTTGGAAATAAAGAATTATGCCGAATTTAGTGCGTTTTCATGGTCCACCTTCGCGCTGATGTGTCCTACTGGCCGTCGCCTACATCTGTTTTTTAT
>NC_089747.1:30475042-30490042 GCF_040412425.1 Macrobrachium rosenbergii
ATACAAACACGTCATGCCTATCCATTCATGTATGCTAGCGATTCACTGGCACTGATACCACTGAACTTGATCTACCGTGACAGGGCATTTGTCTGTAGGTGTGGGCATAGCTTTAGCCAGAATTAAACCCCGATTAAAACTAAAAAGCTCGTCAAATAAGAGGATTATTTCGTGTTCAAGCCGATCGCCATTCCAATGGCGACACTTTCTGATCCAGTGCTCCCACAGGAAAACGATCCGTTCTGGCTAAATAAACCCGCCCAATGAAACGTCAAAAGTACAAAAGCAAAATGCAATAACAGCTACAATTTCACGTTATTATCCTTGTTAAATGGCGTTTTTAGCTCTCACCACCTTCTGGAGTAAATTGAATGTTTGGCAAAAACTACCGAGGGGTTCAGATACTAAATGTAATTGATTCTCACAGTATTTGCGTAATAATTAAAATAGCACATAGAATTTGTTTAAAAATCAAGGCTCTAGACAATGCTATATATATATATATATATATATATATATATATATATATATATATATATATATATATATATATATATATATATATATATATATATATATATATATATATATATATATATATATAAATATATATATATAATACAATATATATACAGTATATATATTATATATAAATATGTATATATATACATAATTCGATATATGTGTATGTATATGTATACATACCTATCTAAAGATATAGATAGTACTCACCCAACCTACTGCAAGCAGGCCCATCCTAGTTTCTTTTCGTGTCTTACCTGAAATATAAAACAAAAATATTGAATTAAGTGTTAAGAAATCGTTAATGTAGTAAACTTAAAACCTCTCTCTCTCTCTCTCTCTCTCTCTCTCTCTCTCTCTCTCTCTCTCTGTGAAAGCGCAACGACAGAAAAAAATATTCGACAAAGCCTTTTAAAGATAAAAGCTTCGAACTATCTCACTCCCCAGATAAAAAATAAAACGTAAAAAATAATATAAAACGCCATACACGGTAAATTCTCAAACTCCATATTTTCAATTCTCTCTCTCTCTCTCTCTCTCTCTCTCTCTCTCTCTCTCTCTCTCTCTCTCTCTCTCTCTCTCTCTCTCTCTCTCTCTCTCTCGTACAACTTTATTTGTCCCCACCTACACAAAACCCAATATTCAGTTCCTCCACTTCCCCTGGTCAACAGTCTAAGCGGGCGCCTACTCCCGTGTTGACTTCAGTTGCAAAGCCAACAAGCTCATGTAAATAACAAAAAGAAGAGGTTTTTTCCTGTGTTCGTTTTGACTTATTCGATTTTCTCTTGTTTTCTCTGCGTTGTCCGGGACATATTTCATTCCACTTTGTTCTGGATTATTGCTAGTATATTTTCAATTTTTATTCGACGAAAATTGTAAACTTTATCAAGTTCTACACTTGTGTATGTGCATGTATGTATGTATGTTTCTCATAACTTCATATCGACACAAGTGCATGTATGTATGTATGTATGTATGTATGTATGTATGTATGTATGTATGTATGTATGTATGTATGTATGTATGTATGTATGTATGTATGTTTCTCATAACTTCATATCGGTTTATTTACATTACTACTACTCATATTCTTACTTCTGTTTTTCATATTCTTTTCCATCTGATTTTGACCTTTAAACATTGCGTCAGGTTCGAAGATAGAGCAACAAAACTGACATCATATTTAAGGAAAGACGACTATGGTATGGTATTTTACCATGTTATTTTCTGGTTAGGACGCCTCCTCAGATGAAAAACACGCAAATTTCCTCCCATACATTCACACTGAGTTCATTATCAGTATTAGCATGAACAAAATTTTCCAGAAACACAACCGAACGGCAAACACTTAGCCATTTTCCACCAAGATCGTTGCACATTTCCTAATGATTAACAAATAAATTGAGCAAATTGTGAAAAAACTGGTTATTCTTTGAAAGAAAAGTTTTATTCACAACGGCTCAAAGACTGTGGTTAAGTTAAGGTTATTCCCTAACTGCTTAAACAATAAAATCTTGCTATTCTATTTCCTGGTATAACATTAATGTTAAAGAGAACTGAAAACATGCAGAAAGAGGCGTGGTTCACATTAACACAGAATGGAAGCTAAACCTTATTTTTTGTGGTCACTTTTGCCATTTGTAACATTAACACCACGTTAACCAATCTCCTGATGGACGTTAACCGTGGGTGCAACGAGCACTGAAGATATAACGAAGATGGGCGGCTCTCTAAATCTCAGAGTGTAAAAATTAACGCCAATACTGACCTATCATCCGAAAAGGAAAATTTAAAAACTGGATATAAAAGAATCTAAACAGCACATAAAACCAAGTGCTCCCAGTGCATCGTTCAACAGATACATCCTCTTGAAGTGCATGAAATCAGTAAAGATGCCTGACAGTCCCCAGGACAACTCACTTTGATCCTGGAGTTTGGCCAAAAGTGGTTTACAACCAGAGCATGTACAGTATTCCGACGTGCGTCAGGTTTTCTGCTAGTCATTGCACCAGTTCAGAAATCCTCTCTTGACAATATAATAAACAGAAAAGAAAAGACAACTGCTTTAATGTTTTAAATATAGGATTTTAAATTTTTATTTTAATAATGTCCCGGGAAATACAGCTGAAAATCTTCTGTGAAAACAAGGTTGGTATCTTCTCTTGTCAATATATTAAAAAAATAGTCAGCACAAAATGAAGGTGTATCCATAGTTGCCTCATACAATATATATATATATATATATATATATATATATATATATATATATATATATATATATATATATATATATATATATATATATATAAATATATATATATATATGTAGGTATATATACCTATTTATACTTTATATATATATATTATGCCATTGACGAATATATATATTCTATATATATATATCAATATATATATATATCGTCAATGGCTTAGGGACCGGTCAGGATCTACACCCCGTCTCTTATTTTTCACCTGGTAATGTGTGGTAAATGAATCACGTAAAAAGAATCATAATAATCAATATATATATATATAATCATATATATATATATATATATATATATATATATATATATATATATATATATATATATATATAATATATATATATATATATATATATATATCAGTTTTTACAAGCTGATTACATTGAATTGTTACAAATTGCCTCCCCATTTCAATAGCCAATTTGAATCCCTAATAATGATTAGGTTTGGCCAGACAATTTCCTTATCACACATACAAGAGAGATAGGGATTTGTAAAGAAACAATAGCCAATCTGAATCCCTAATAATGATTAGGTTTGGCCAGACAATTTCCTTATCACACACACAAGAGAGATAGGGATTTATAAAGAAAAAATAAAAATGTAGGCGTAGATTTTAAAAATAAAAAAGAATTTCATTAAACTGACTTCAGAAGTCCTAATAAAATGTAAAAAAATACATTCTAAAAGGAATTATGACGAAGAAATCTAATGAGGAAGTAAAGCGAGACGAGCAAAGGAAAATTCTACGGAAGATGTACAGTACAATACGGAAAGAAAAGGGAATGGTAAAAGGACGGAGACTGAAAAACAAACCAAACAAAACTATGAATTCGGAAGACAAAATAACTGCGCCAAGAGCAAGAGTGAGATATGAAAAAAAAGGAAAGAGTAAAAGGTGATAAATAAAATAAGAGGTAAAAGGATAAAATCAGCAAATACATGCAGTACAATAAATGGTCAGTTTGAATACAACGAGAAGGCGGGGGGGAAGGATGGAAGAACGGATGAAATAAATGGAAGTCAAAAAAAAAATACAGGGAAGTAAACAAGAGGAAGCAACGAGTGCTCATCAAAAATAAAATATCAAAAGGTAAAAAGGAGAAGGTAAAGGAGAGATAAGATGAAATAAGGGGAAGTAAACCGAAACTGAGAGAAGTGGGGAAAAAATTAAGAAAATGAAGAAATATAAAGATGAAGTAAAAGACCCATATATCTCCCCTCGACTTCCTTGACTTCAGGTCACCCTGCCAACCCTCCCCCGGGGTTCCCCATTCAAACACGTCCCCTCCCCAACCCTTCCCACCCGCTTCCAACCGGCCTTCACCACCCAGTCTTCAGAGCTCATTGCATGGAGATAAAAAATCTCTCTCTCTCTCTCTCTCTCTCTCTCTCTCTCTCTCTCTCTCTCTCTCTCTCTCAAATGAACTTCCGAAGACAGGAAGACGAAGTTAGCTGAGATATAAAGAAAAAAAAATTTGAAAAGAAAGTATGAGGTGTGGATTGGCTATGAAAAATGCCTTCAGTTTTTTGCAAAGTAGTTGAAAAACAGATAAAAAATGATGTGTCAGCATTCAGATGAGAGAGAGAGAGAGAGAGAGAGAGAGAGAGAGAGAGAGAGAGAGAGAGAGGTTGGGAATGACCATTTATATTGTTTGAACTGCAGTAAAAAAAAATGCTACAGTCGAGCATATGAATAGATATATAAACTGTCAGACAGGCGGACAGAATAAAAGAAAGGATCCACTGACAGACATAAAAACTGTAATAATCAAACATAAACATTATCGCATTTAGCTTGTACATCAGGGCATGTAACTCCAAAAAAGGAATTGAAAGTTATGTAAGAATAAAACATGTGTAAGGAACGGAAATGAACAACATGAAAAAATTACTCCCCCCTCTCTCTCTCTCTCTCTCTCTCTCTCTCTCTCTCTCTCTCTCTCTCTCTCTCTCTCTCTCTCTCTCCAATTGCCATTATTAACGCTTTTTCCACGAGTTAACCCTTGTGAATATCGAGTGAATAGCGCAATTGAAAACACATAAAACATGGCATCAGCGTTTCTTTGGGTCACCGCATTCATAGAAATTTATTCGCAGAAGGAGAAAAAGAAGAGGGAGGTAAAAGATGATAGTGATGATAATGATGACGATGAAAAGACTTAAGTGCGTTCGCTCAGTAAAAAAATGTTCTTCGAGATTTTTCACCGGTTAAATATTAAGTTTATGAATAAAAATTTACGTAATTGCTATTCCGTTTACAAAATGCATTCTTTTTTTTGTAGTTCCCGGAATTCTTTTGTGCCTGCTGGGAGTGGATAAAAATAACGAGTTTGCGTTTACAAAAAGTTGTTATTCAGGTATCGTTCCATATTCTTTTTCATGGGGAGGGAGGGAAGGGGTTTCCTTGGCATTCTGTTTTTATTTCCCTTTCATTTTGCAATGGAGAAAAATGCTGGGTTTGTTTGGTATGAAACTGTGATCATATTACTACTGGTGACGGTGGTAGCAGTAACTACAGCAAAAACAATATACATAATAATAATATGGACGATGATGATAATGCTGGGAATAATAATCATTACTATTGAGCATAACTCGACAGTAAACCGTATTCTTACGTTCCTGATACCAAAACCTTTACTTGTAGTATTAAGCAAGATCTGCTAACGCATATTAAAAAAAAAAAGTGAAAAATAGGTAAAAAAAAATTCCATATATTTCAGTCACTCTCCACAGAAGAAACTAGAGACTAATCCATTACGATCAATTTGAAGGCATAAAAAGATTTCGAATAAATGGGCGATCTCGGAAGGCAAATTTTCAGCTCAACGTGACCTGGCAAGTAAACGTTGCAGCTCCGTGTGACATTGCAAACACATACAGATATTACACATCAGTTATCTGATATGATAAAATGAAGTACAGAAATCGATATTAAAAAATCTCAACTCAAAATGACCTGATGAACAACTTGACTTTTCAGAGAGATCTGGTATGGTGTTATTGAGGTTTGCAGTTGTCTACTATGACAAATAGCACCTCAAAGTGAACTGTTATGGTAATATGATATGGGAACATTTCGGTCCGCTGTGACATGTCATAATAATATTATATCTCGAAGTAATATGATATGGGAATATTTCAGTCCGCTGTGACATGTCTTAATAACATTATATCTCGAAGTAATATGATATGGGAACATTTCAGTCCGCTGTGACATGTCATAATATTATATCTCGACGTAATATGATATGGGAACATTTCAGTCCGCTGTGACATGCCATAACAACATTATATCTCGAAGAAATATGATATGGGAACATTTCAGTCAGCTGTGACGCGCCATAATAACATTATACCTCGAAGTAATATGATATGGGAACATTTCAGTCCGCTACGCGCCATAACAACATTATATCTCGAAGTAATATGATATGGGAACATTTCAGTCCGCTGTGACGCGCCATAACATTATATCTCGAAGTAATATGATATGGGAACATTTCAGTCCGCTGTGACGCGCCATAACAACATTATATCTCAAGTAATATGATATGAACATTTCAGTCCGCTGTGACGCGCCATAACATTATATCTCGAAGTAATATGATATGGGAACATTTCAGTCCGCTGTGACGCGCCATAACAACATTATATCTCGAAGTAATATGATATGGGAACATTTCAGTCCGCTGTGACGCGCCATAACATTATATCTCGAAGTAATATGATATGGGAACATTTCAGTCTCTGTGACGCGCCATAACATTATATCTCAAGTAATATGATATGGGAACATTTCAGTCCGCTGTGACGCGCCATAACATTATATCTCGCATGATATCATTTCAGTCCGCTGTGACATGCCATAATAACATTATAGTAAATGGTAACATGATATGGCATCATCTCGGCTAAGAATTATTCAATATGGTAATATGCAGTTCGGGGAGACCTATGGTACTGCTGTTGTCAAAGCTGCCTAATATGGCAATACTGCAAATCAGAGTGAATGATATGGCAATATTTCAGGGCAGGGTGACATGGAATGGCATCCTTCATTTACCGATGAGGAAACAATGATGGATTTATTGTTTGCAACAAACTCACCTCCGACGAAAAAGTAAGAACTGATGATATATATATATATATATATATATATATATATATATATATATATATATATATATATATATATATATATATATATATATATATATATATATATATATATATGGAGAATTAATTTGTCTAACAACTGCAAATCTTATAAAAGCTTTGTCAAATAAAATCAGAAAAAGAATAAAGAATAAACCGTAATAATAAAATATGGTCGAATAAGTTCACTCTATAATATTTCTTCAACATAGGTAAACAACATATAATTAATACTCCAAAATTGTACTAAATGAAAGCATCTAAAACATCTACGATACCTATAAATCAATATAAAATGTAAGCAGTGAATCTAAATAAGCTCATAAATTGAAATCTATATTTTCGGAATACACAATAAAGATTGTCGATCCCTAAAAGGAAGAAATTACCGGGAGGTGAATCAAAAATTGAAATAGAACTGAAAAAGAGGATAAAACTATTAAATGTAATTCTTTGCCTGAAGTAACAATAGTTGATCAGAGAACTCAAGACAAACGAAACGTGAATGGAAAGAAAAATAAAAACACTAAAATTAATTACATCAATCACCAATGTCTCCAACACGATCTTCATCCACGGGGAGAAGATGAGATACAATTCAATAAATATCACTCAGTCACTACCAATATTGTCATGAATGAAAGAGTATAAAACGTTAAGATTTACGCACACTACCCCGTAACTTTCATGAATGAAACAAGGAGTAAAACCCGATCAAACAAAAAACTTTCTGAATGAGCGAATGAATTAACACTTTTACTCCAGTTTCGAATGGTTATGAATGGATGAATTAATGAATACGAAATTTACGCACTGTACCTCAAAACCTTGGTGGAGGAAAACACGAACTGTCATCGATGGACTTTTATAAGAACCATCTGCAATTTGTCATTTGTTGCCATTCACCGATACATCAAAGGTATCACACCATACGGCTGATGGTGACTTCGTCAAGTCCGTCCCATTTTGACAAAATACATTTCGACAGAGTAATGTGCACACCCGGCTGGTGTTTTGTTTTTCTCTCCTCTTCTCTCTTTCTCTCTCCCAAACTCCAACTCGCCATCATCGACTAACAGTCGGGTAAATAATTCACTGCTTAGGTCAAATGAGGTCCAATCGTCCCTTCTCGTCTGGTTCAAGAATCGAACGTTGGTCTCGCAGTTTGAGAGCTGGGAATGCTACCATTACGCCACCAAAGAGAGAGAGAGAGAGAGAGAGAGAGAGAGAGAGAGAGAGAGAGAGAGAGAGAACATTTCAACCAAACTTTGCAATGAGGAAAATGCAGAAGGGAGGGTTGAACTGCAGTTTCGCTCACCAGTAACTCGTCTGAACAATAATTACGTATTCAAGACCAAAAGTAATAATAATAATAATAATAATAATAATAATAATAATAATAATAATAATAATAATAATAATAATTATTATTATTATTATTATTATTATTATTATTATTATTATTATTATTATTGATGTTGCAAAGACCTCGCCCAATTTTTTTTTACATGAGAGGTGAAAGCTGAAGACACTCAAGCAAACTAAAGTTGAAGAAGCTGGAAAGCTAAGTGAGCAGAAGCCAAAAGGAATGGATGAACACTACGTGGGAAAATCCCTCTTGCAAAACTACACAACACATTAAGGTACTTTGGTCCGAGCATCGGGACGATATGTAACGTCCCTAGGGTCGGGGGATTGCATTCTCGGCTTTCTTTTATATTACCATCATTTGTGATGGTATGGATATACCAATAATTTTTTATAGTGTGGATATAGTAATAGATAAAAACCTAACCAACAGAGCTATTGAAAAAAAAAACAGAAGACTAGAGAGCAATCAATCAACTTCCTCGTTGGGCTAGTGGGTTCCGTTCTCAGCTAGTACTCTGCTGGCCGCGAGTTCGAATCTCCGACCGGCCAATGAAGAATAAGAGGAATTTATTTCTGGTGATAGAAATTCATTTCTCGCTATAATGCGGTTCGGATTCCACAATAAGCTCTAGGTCCCGTTGCTAGGTAACCAATTCGTTCTTAACCACGTAAAATAAATCTAATCCTTCGGGCCAGCCCTAGGAGAGCTGTTAATCAGCTCAGTGGTCTGGTTAAACTACTATATACTTAACATAAATACATGTCCCTTGGAAAGTCATTTAAAACATTAAGGAAAAATGATCGTATTTTAAATTGGTACAAAACGACAAATACGAAAAAAATGACCACTAAACTTTATAAAGACGTTATTCTTCATAAAAGTGTACGTCAAGACAGCCATGCAAGATGGGAAAAATTTCCTGATGAGAGAGAGAGAGAGAGAGAGAGAGAGAGAGAGAGAGAGAGAGAGAGAGAGAGAGAGAGAGAGAGAATGCTTCCTTAAACAAGCAACATCACACAAGGAAAAGGGGGTTGAAATCCCTAACCCTAAAGTCCTATTCCCATCCTCATCTTACGAAGGACCATGGTTGACTTCGAGTCATGAACTAGATTCCTTATGAGATTTAAGCAAAGCTGTATTTGCGAAGAGCGCGAGTAAAGAGAGGATTTGTTCAAGATATGAGCCTCAGCCGCCATATCTCTCTCTCTCTCTCTCTCTCTCTCTCTCTCTCTCTCTCTCTCTCTCTCTCTCTCTCTCTCTTCCCCCTCCTTCTCCTAAGAAATGTTTCCAAAATTATTCGTATTAGTAACTCTTAGTAAACTAAGTTTTCTTTACCCTAAACAGTGACAATCAGTTGGTCTTCCTGCACGCATTTCATTCACCATAATCTCGTTTTCAGAAGCTTGATGCCAGGAGTTACTATTCAACCACCCACATCGCAATATCTACATTTTATGCTTGTTTTTAAAAAAACCGACTATAAAAATCATAACTGCATAAATTAAGCAAAGAACTTATCGATTCGACCATTGTTCCTATCTTCCTGCTACTACAGTGCTATGAAATTCGTCTCATGCATCCTAAAATTTTCTTGCTTTTAAGGGGGGAGCCCACTGTTCCATTCGGTAACAACGCAAGTACAACTTTTCTATTTTTTTTTTTAAGGTACTTATTTGTTAACCCCACTCGTTTTATCATAAAAACAACTCGAAACTTGCTGATAAATGTAAAACCCTTAAAAGGGTGGACTCATAAACCGATTTTCTCTGCTAAATAATAATTCTTTAAAACTTAAGCCAAGTAATACATACATACAGAAACCACAAGTAGTTTTTTCGAAATACAACTGCAGTCAAGTAAGAATGTAGTTTATCAACCACACTATCACAAGGAATTTCATAAGCAATGCTGGACACAGTAACTGGGTGGGTGATCACCAAGAATGGCCAACTGCTATCGACACATAAGCTCCTTCATCATCCATCCTCACCTCTATAAAAGGCTTGCTGGCAACCAGACGATGTATATATATATATATATATATATATATATATATATATATATATATATATATATATATATATATATATATATATATATATATATATATATATATATATATATATATATATATATATATATATATATATATATATATATATATATATATATATATATATATTTATACATACGTATATATATATAAAAAGTGTAGTAACTCTTCTTTGCTTGGATCTCTCTTTCTCTTCCTTGAAATTTTCCTCCATCATCAATAAAAATAGAAAGAACAAATCAAACTAATCATCACTTCGCCCCATAAATTTTTCAGGCCGAAACGCGGCAATACCCGGAGTTTTTCCGTTGCCATTTTTCAGGGACGTGAGGAATCGACTAGAGGAGTTTTCCACCGAGTTCACTTCCAGCTCCCTTATTTTATTTTCCTCTTCCCAACCCTAACAGTTACCGGTCACATGTGCACACACATACACACACATTTATATATATATATATATATATATATATATATATATATATATATATATATATATATATATATATATATATATATATATATATATATATATATATATATATATATATATATATATATATATATATATATATATATATATATATATATATATATATATATATATATATATATATATATATATATATATATATATATATATATATCTATATCTATATATATATATATATATATATATATATATATATACTATATATACATATATATATATATGTATATATGTATATATATATATGTGTATATATATATATATATATATATATATATATATATATATATATATATATATATATATATATATATATATATATATATATATATACCTGTATATATATAGAGTGCATGTATAAATAATATATATATACAAAATCTTCCGCATTTACTTTAAAGTATTGTCAAGCAAGCCACGTAAAATTCAAAAACGATTACTAAGAAACTGGAATTTACAAAAAAAAAAGGATTAAACAGATATAAAATCATTTTCACGCCTACAAAGGTCATTACATTTGAGGATTATCTTCAAAGGAAGAACTACAAGGTTGGATTAATCACAGTACTGGATTAACCAAGGAGAGCCTGAGGATGTTAACAAGAATAACTGATTTTTCTGTCTTTCTTTTAAATCTCCTTCAGACCTCCTGTGTACAATGGGGTCAATAGTATATCATCCTGGATATAAACTGATATTTTAATTTGTTAACTTTCACTTCCAAGGGGTTCTATAACCTTTATTATTACATCTTATGACACAATAGGACCAATCGCTTTGATGAACAAAAATAGCAATATTCTTATGGTTTCTTCTAACTGGCTATTTGTGTTCCTTTATTCTGACATTTAATCCCTTACTTGTGTGGCCCGAATTACATTCCATACAAAGGATTTCACGGTTATGGTTTTTACATGTATACTGAATATTTTGAGGGTTAATTTAAAGGACCAAAAGTCGGCGAAATAATGCAAACAAAGGGCGTTAGAAGGTAATTCTACCGTCATGTCACTTTAATCGTAAAATGTTGTCACAGCTTTACTGTGGCAGGTGTCCAAAATATGAGCTGAATAAAACCAGTTCCTACCTATTTTCCAAGACTGAAAACAGCAACGTGCGCAGAAACAGTGAAGATTATACTGATGTTTTCATATTAAGACGTCCTGAAAAAATGGACTTAAATTGAATATTTTGTTGATTCTCTGTATACACTAAATCTATATTGAAAAGGTTCACGTCAAATAAAAATTTCTTTTTTCTATTTATAGCGTGAAACTGATAGACAGTGGATGCTTCTTCAGTGTTTTTAAGAGGTTATTCACTTCTACGTAAATAGCCAAAATGTCTTCTGAATAACAGTTCAAGTAAATTTGAGAGAGCTGGTGATAGACGGTTACCCGCTGCCACACCAAACGTTCTTTGAAAGAATTTTCCGTTAAAAATAAACTTTGTCACAAATACAGTTTTATTGATCTCGAAATTCAACTGTTAATGGTAAATCCGTAGAATATCTCAAAAATTATTAACGGGACTGGACAGATATGTATATATATATATATATATATATATATATATATATATATATATATATATATATATATATATATATATATATATATATATATATATATATATAAAAATATAAATAAAAATCTTGGAAAACCTTTTTCAAACTAAAAACTAGGCAAAATTTATATGAAAATATTCCCTCAAAAGCAGTAATAATTTCCAAGTTAATGGCAACCTCCACAAATAAAATACCACTTTTATCTATTAAACGAACAAGATATGTTGATACCGGAGGCATAAAACAGAATAATGCCTCAGCCAGATATCCGCTATTTTACGGTAATATGCCGCGAGCTGTACGAGTATTCTTTTCTATGATGCCTAGTTACAAGAATAATCCTCTAACAGCTATAGATAGCAAAAATCTCTCTCTCTCTCTCTCTCTCTCTCTCTCTCTCTCTCTCTCTCTCTCTCTCTCTCTCTCAGCAACATACCGGAAAATTTTATGGCAATACAGCCTAATGCTCACAATCTTCTTAGAATTATAAGATGTTTGCAAAGACAAACGCAAACCAACTACCAACGAATTCTCTCAATAAAAAAATAAATGCCTTGAGAAAATGTCAATATTTAACAAAAGCATTTTCAGTAAATTAATACATTTTAAGTAGATAAAATGCAGTTAAGGTATTATAATATAAACTTTTATGGTACTACACCGTACATCATGGAACCCAACAGAATCAGTCCTACAACAATTACATACTGTAATTAGTCATGAATGAATAAGACTTGCATGTTCCCACTTCCTTCAAATGTTCCCGTTTCCTTTCGCTTCCTTGTCTTGAGAGGTGGGAGTACTGCTCCCTTCGAGGATAATCATGTTTTCCCACTATATTATAATTTATAATCTCAATATTCTTGTCAACATTTAGGGTCCATTTTTCATGCTTTGTATCTTCATTTTTGCACAGGAAGTAAAAAAGATTCTACTGTACTTTCTTGACATAATGTTTCAGGAAAGATAGAAACGAAATCCGGCACACAGGGCCTGATTTCCCACAGGATGCAGAGAAGAAGAGGACGTGGTGTTCCCTGTGCATAATGGCACCAATGGCTATGCTCTCCAGACGCTAAATAGCCCTTTATCATTCATTTACTCGTAACGTATAAGCAAGCAGAAGGCATTTCCTTTGTATCGCGGAAGAGAGAAATTGAAGGAAGAGTGGGTTAGTGCTTACAGGGTGTTTGCTTTTCTTTACTTGAAGAAGAAAGAGAACTAAAAGGAAGAAAATCTTGCAACTCTAAGAGTCAAATTGCACTAACGGTTTCAGTTTCTCTCGCCTAAGATAAGGATCGCGTTGGTATATCACAATTCTATCGAGTGAAATTAGATTACCACTGGAGTACAAAGTATTTTCTTTTTAAAGCTGAAAAATAGTTACAGCAAACTGAATGTCGAACAGCACCAGAGTCCCTGTTTCCTCCACCCTCTGGGAATGGCACAGTCCCGAACAAAGGAATGGCAAAACTCGTAACAATGTGATTCTGCATAAGTAAGTTTCGTCGGGAGAAACACCAGTTTTATCGAATGTCGAGAAAAAAACTCGCCGAGCTGTACAAGAGCGAGAGAAACTTAGCTAAGTCCATAGGAAGGAACACGAAGAAAATTTGATTTGTTACCACCGAAGCGCAAATTGCTGCGTGATGCTACTCCGGCCCCCATCTTGACAATCAGACAACATCATGTAAAGGTAAAGAAACGGCTCAGAAGATGAATGTATGAATGAATGAATGGATGGTTCATGAAATTTAGGCAATACAGCCAGGCACTGAGCACTTTCAGCGACTCTGCGCTTAAGACCGTGACAAGAGGAAGTCGGAGTAGTTGAACAGCGAAATAAAGAGATCCAGAAAATAAATGAGATGAAATACACTGATCTCAAGGTGAAACTGGGAGAAATCGCCACAGCAACGCTAAAAAGTAGTCGTCACGGAGGTGGAACAGCAAGATGAGAGAAAGGAAGCGGGAATGGAGGTCAGGAAAAGGCTAAAAAAGTAGCCGCAGATACGAAGGGACGCTGCAGACACAGTTTACTAATATCTAAACCCCGCTCCCACCCCAGAAGCAAGGAAGAATCAGAATATGGTCGTGACGAAATCAAGTTCGTAAAAGTAAAACAATCCTCTTCTGAGGGAGAGAAGACATTAGGGACCCTTAGACGTGGAGTAGCCTCAGCAATAACCTCTATCTTGCAACCAGTGGGGGTTCGAGACCCACTGGGGAGGAGAATTTCTCATTCAGTTCCTTTCGCATAACAGGGCTTTCAGTAGAAAGCTCATCCAAAATTATTAACGGGACACTGCGGTTCTCTCTCTCTCTCTCGCTCTCTCTCTCTCTCTCTCTCTCTCTCTCTCTCTCTCTCTCTCTCTCTCTCTCTCTCTCTCTCAATATATATATATATATATATATATATATATATATATATATATATATATATATATATATATATATATACATATATATATATATATATATATATATATATATATATATATATATATATATATATATACACACACATACATATATATACATATATATATATAATATACTGTATATATTATA
>NC_089747.1:30495042-30497542 GCF_040412425.1 Macrobrachium rosenbergii
TATATATATATATATATATATATATATATATATATATATATATATATATATATATATATATATATATATATATATATATATATATATATATATATATATATATATATATATATATATATATATATATATATATATATATATATATATATAAAATATATATATATATATATATATATATATATATATATATATATATATATGCAGGGTGTTTCCCCTCCCCTCTACAGCATAAACTAAAATTGATATGGACAAAAACAAAAGTAATTCAGAACAGGTATTTATTTAAGTTTCTCTCTGAGTATTTAATATTTTGTATGGCCTCCATCTGCCTGTACCACAGCCTGCATTCTTGGGGGGTATGATTTCAGCAAATCGCAAAAAAGCTAAGATTCAAACTCCATTTCCATGAGCACTTCGATCACCTCTCTTCGCAGGTCGTCAAGGCTTGGTATACCATCATAGTTCACTGTGCGCGCTTCAACACGATCCTTTAAGATACTACCAATGTTTTCACACACATTAAGGTCAGGGGAGCTACCTGGAAATTTACTTGACGAGAAGAAATCGATACCACTGTTTCGAAGCAGCTCCTGCGCCAGAAGAACCTTGAAACATGGTGCCTTGTCATGCAAAAATGTGACTTCTTCAACAGATAACACATTTTCAGGATCTTTGACGAAAGGAAGGAAATACTCCACCAGTAAGCACAGTTTCTCTGAAGTATTCGCCATCCCATGACTGTCCTTTTTCTTTGATGATCCACATTAACAGTTTGGCTGTGAAACAGAAATTTTCCCAAACATTCAGGGAATTTCACAACTTGGCGATAGCACACGTCATCGCTGATGCCATCCAACTTTGCAGCCCAAATGATGTCATTTTTATGATTTGGCTTCCTGACTGTGTAAATGAAGAATTCATCTGATGCGACTAACATGGAGAAAGTCAGCTTCATCCCAGTCTTTAAGAAATGAACCACAAAACCATTGCACGGTCTTCTCTCTGTTGCTGAGTGATGTTGGTCTTGCTGATAACATGAAATGGCTTGATAACAGATTTTTTCAATTCACGATATACAGCACTAAACTTCTCTTCTTTCCACTTTTTGTTTCTTGTTCAAGCGCCAATTTACATAAAGACTTTCTTGGTCTACCCACTGCCTCAGCTATGATGTCTTTTGATTCCTGAGAAAGGACTTCAGGCCTTCCAAGATTCTCACTCTTTTTGCGATGACAGTCATATGGATTTTTGTTCCAGTTTCTTTTAACAAAAGATTCATCTCTTTTAATGTACTTAACTATCCAGGAACGTGAAATGAAGGATGCACCAGCATCCCTGGCCTCTCTGGAGGTTATAGCACGGATTCGGTCAATCCATCTGATTTCCTCCGAGTTGTTAGCTATTGCTGTATCTAACTTCGTCACTCAGTCTGAAAATACAAGAAATGTAAAATCAAAAATAGCTTAATAGAAACTCAAAATAATGTACTTGGAGATAGGCTATAGCAGGAAACTTCATAACTTTCCATTTGTTCTGTGGAGGGGGTTCTAATTTCAAACACCCAGTATATATATATATATATATATATATATATATATATATATATATATATATATATATATATATATATATATATATATATATAACATCACGATCTAGCAGTTGAAGTGTGAATGTGAAGTGATCACTAGTTTTATCTACTAGTTTTATCTACTGTTGAGGCAAACACTTTAAAGTTTACGTAAACAAACGTATACATATTATATACATACATATGCACCTCACACGTATATGTTCATATCGAAATTATTATCCATGCACACATATCCATACAAACATGCATACATACATACATACACACATATATTATATATATATATATATATATATATATATATATATATATATATATATACAATGTATATATTTTATATATACATACACATACATCATACACATAAATGTTTTGGCGTCCATTCCATCTCTAATGAGCATAAATGTAATAATGGTAAATTATTCTCCTTACACTCTCATGTTCACTGCAATGTCTAATACATTGAACCCCTCCACGTACACGAGTGCAATTTCCTCAGTAACAGTTGCAACAAAACTCAATTTGCTCCCGTGCAATTGCATATTGACCAATTAAAAAAAGAAAATGTTTCCCAGCTCGAGCGAAACGCCATGAGGAAGCTTTCCATTCTCTTATTTTTTCGCCGTTTTTCTAAAGTTCGCCTCTAGGGGAAAAAAAAAGACCGAACGTATTGAAACGTCAAAGTGACGGCACATTTTAAAATATGTTTTTTTAAACTCAGTTCCAAGATTATTTGTGTATCCGTATTATTTCCCTCTCCCTCTCTCCTTTTAGAAAGAAATAGCACCTGGGATGAGCATATTCTAGTCATTTCCTGTTTCAAGTGTAAGAAAATGTCGATTATTTTCTCTATTTTCTCTCCACTAGACTCACTCAATGCTCCGATCTATCTACGAGTATATACCT
>NC_089747.1:30502542-30565042 GCF_040412425.1 Macrobrachium rosenbergii
AAAAAAAAAATTATTTTTTTTTTTTTTTTACCTCATGATCCCCTCCAATGCCGTAACAACCCCGCCAGCCAAAACAGAGCCATCCTGTCACGGTCGCCATTGTAACGACCCGAGTGGGCCGTTAAGCAGGTTCTTTAATATACTCAGGACGGGGCTGTCATGACTGACGGCAGATGCAACTAACAAAGGAGGGGAAAACAACAAAAAAACAATAAAATGAGCTTAAAATTAATTTATTTACAATATTTACAAGCGAGTCAGGTCTGGTAAAAAGATAAACCATAAATACAAAAAAATAAGCCAAAAGGCAGCACTAAACAAAAGCAAGTTAAATAAACAAAAAGTAGCATTAAACAAAAAAAAGGCAAAAATAAACAACAGCAGGCAGAAAAAAAACCAAACATATCCTCCATCAGGGCACCAAGACAGCCCTCAGCTGCACGACAGGGACAAAACCCACAAACCAGAAAACCCCGATGGAGACGTCAGGACAGCCTCACGCTGTCATCAAAGATGAGCAGCTCGTAGTCACACGACTACTCATGGTCACACTCCACCTCTACGACGTGCTCCACTTCGTGGCGTGCTCCAATTTGCTGCTCAAAAACTCGACCAACGTCGACTCAAAAACTGCCTGCTGCTGCTGCCACTGCCGCTACTCGCTGCCCTACCAGACCCGACTGGCGAAAGAAAAACGGCAGCTCACCGACGAGAACATCAAAACAAAAAAAACTTGAAGGTAAGGAGGCAGCAATCCACAAAAAGGGAACGAGCAGGGAACCAGCAGTTCCATAAAACCATCATAACGTGACAATATATATATATATATATATATATATATATATATATATATATATATATATATATATATATATGCGTGTACATGTATCTTTCAAAAGTTTCCATCATATATATATATATATATATATATATATATATATATATATATATATATATATATATATATATATATATATATATATATAAATATATATATATACATGTGGGTGTGTGTGTGTGTAACGGGTCATGAAGGTGACCTTTTGGGAAAAGAATGTGACGGCTTTTCGAAGGCGTAAGATCATATGACTGAACACAACATGTAACGAAATGCTTGGGTATTTTCCGCATTCACCAAGAAGTCAACGTTCTTAGAGACCCTTAGTTGCTAAACACGTGGAATGGAAGTCCATCAGGAGCTGTTTCGTTCCGGTTGAGTGTGTAAGTACATGTGTGACCAAGTACCTCGCGACGCCTTGGAGTACAGAGGTGTCTTTGTCGAACATTGAACTCGTTGGGGATGTCACGAGAGCGCTTTCATATGAGCGCTGCAAAATGAATATAATGAGGGGGCACTGCGATCTGTTATTTGTATAACTGAGCATGTGAACTGTGCAAAGGGGAAGCACACACACATGAGACTGTGTTCCAGAAGACTCTTGTGAAGTGAGTAAAACTCATTAACACTTTAAACTCATTTTCAGATGTTGAAAAACCTATTTATGTTGCAGTGAAATCCTGTGAAACGTTTTGACTCTTTTTGAGTGTGGTTAATATAATGATATCTTTTTCCCCTTACAGGAATCCCATGTTCCTCTTCAAAATGGGAGTGATGTGACATTTATTCATATATGAAATGACTTTTATAATGAACTGTGTGACCGTTTTATTGTTTTGGATGACAGATGGGTTGTTCATGCATTTTACTTTAAATAATCTGGTGTCGCTGTTTGGACCTTATTCAGAAGATTTTCATAGATATGTGTGTGAGTCATTCGATTTCACTCTTTCGTAGCTTATTTGAAGTTATTTCTGTTACTTCTGTCAATAAAGTTTAGTTTTGTAACTCAGTGTCTCATTCCATTAGTCCTTGGAATTTAGTTAGGTGAAATGAATAACTTATGAAGTGAAGATGAGAAATCAGCTGACACAACAAGTCGGCTCTAGCTACCAAACTCATCTCAGAGTAAGTGAGATGCTAACCTCTGTCCTTAAAACAGAGAAATAAATAAAATACCAGACTCGAAAACCGGGCCAGAAATAGTTGGTGGCAGCGGTTAAAAGTAGTTAGCAGAGGAGTTAGAATTGGTTAGTTAGATAATTGGATAATTAGGTATGTATATGCTTCCGAAGAGACATAATATAGTGTTGGCATCTCAGAATAGGATTTTGTGGGGATCAGCAGTGTTAGACGTTGCTGTGAGGCGAGCATCTCTCGCAAGCTATTATTTCTTGAGGAGTTGCTTTGTGCGTGTTTAATAATGCGTATCGACGCATGAGTTGTCAGTAAGGGATAAATAGGGCATTATCACATTTAGGGCAGTGTTTAGGGATATATCGACGGGTATAATGTGAAGTAATGGTGGTGTTTTGACCGCTTGTGTGTGTTAAAACACGTGAAGACATGCGAGTATTTCTTTTCCCTCTCTCTCTCTCTTTCCTTGGTGTGAGAATTCACGCGCTGCTAAGCAGAGACGTGCATACTGTAAGTGTTATCAATCTTTGTTTTTTATTATTGTTTTTTTTTAATTTTAAATTGGACTTTTCATTACACATGCAACTGATTTTTTTTTTTTTTTGGGGGGCGGTAACTGTAGTGACGGCTTCTCCTGAGTGGCGTAACAGTGACGTCACTAGTTTGGGCGGAGCGTCTTGCCTTCTCTGTGTGCAATGCACTTGCATTTTGGGTGCTCCCTGCAATGTCATTCCTTTTGTGACATGTCAGCTCCATCATTAGTCTGGGCGGGGTTTTTCTTGCTTCATGCATTTGAAATTTGATTTTTCTTTTTATATAACAATCTGCTGTTCACATCGGCGTTTGGGGTGTAATAAGGGCAATATTTTATTGTTGTATTGTTTCTTGGAACTTTTATAATTAGGTAGTATTTTATTTGATATTTGTGAATTACGGTGTGCAAACACTTTTACGCAAGTGTGTATACAGGGTGTTTCGAAATTAGAGGCCCCCCCCTTAACAGCATAAATTAAAATTGATATGGACAAAAACAAAAGTAGTTCAGAACAGATATTTATTTAAGTTTCTCTCTGAGTATTTAATATTTTGTGTGGCCTCCATCTACCTGTACCACAGCCTGCATTCTTGAGGGGTATGATTTCAGCAAATCGCAAAAAAGCTGAGTCTCAAACTCCATTTCACTGAGCACTTCAGTCACCTCTCTTCGCAGGTCGTCGAGGCTTGGTATACCATCATAGTTCACTGTGCGCGCTTCAACACGATCCTTTAAGATACTACCAATGTTTTCACATACATTAAGGTCAGGGGAGCTACCTGCAAATTCACTTGACGAGAAGAAATCGATACCACTGTTTCAAAGCAGCTCCTGTGTCTGAAAAGTCTTGAAACATGGTGCCTTATCATGCAAAAATGTGACTTCTTCAACAGATAACACATTTTCAGGATCTTTGAGGAAAGGAAATACAACACCAGTAAGCACAGTTTCTCTGAAGTATTCGCCATTCCATGACTCCCTTTTTCTTTGATGATCCACATTAACTGTTTGGCTGTGAAACAGAGAAAAATTCCCAAACATTCAGGAAATTTCACAACTTGGCGATGGCACAAGTCATCGCTGATATCATCCAACTTTGCAGCCCAAATGATGTAATTTTTATGATTTGGCTTCCTGACTATGTAAATGAAGAATTCATCTGATGCGGCAACATGGAGAAAGTCACCTTCATCCCAGTCTTTAAGAAATGAACCACAAAACCATGCATGGTCTTCTCTCTGTTGCTGAGAGATGTTGGGCTTGCTGATAACATGAAATGGCTTCACACCAGATTTTTTCAACTCACGATATACAGCACTATAGCTTCTCTTCTTTCCACTTTTTGTTTCTCGTTCAAGCGCCACTTTACATAAAGACTTTCTTGGTCTACCCACTGCCTCAGCCATGATGTCTTTTGACTCCTGAGAAAGGACTTCAGGTCTTCCAAGATTCTCACTCTTTTCGCGATGACAGTCATATGGATTTTTGTTCCAGTTTCTTTTAACAAAGGATTCATCTCTTTTAATGTATTTAGCTATCCAGGAACGTGAAATGAAGGATGCGCCAGCACCCCTGGCCTGTCTGAAGGTTATAGCCCAGATTCAGTCAATCGTTAGCCATGGCTGTATCTAACTTCGTCACTCAGTCTGAAAATACAAAAAATTTAAGATGAAAAATACCTTAATGGGGGGGAGGGGGAGCTCTAATTTCGAAACACCCCGTACATTTCTTAGTATTTTTTTTAACTGTTTTTCTCTTATTTTTTATAATTACACATGTACGTGCATTATTTTGGGTGAATACGTGCGTGTAGGTAAAGTGGGTGTACATGTGTATGTGGATAGAGCAGTTGCATTTGCTTGAATGGTATTTTCTGCTTGGACAAAGGAGGAAGTGTGCATCTAGCAATTTTTGCCTTTGGATACAGAGCGAGTCTCTGAAGGCTTGGCGCTAAGCATTTTTTCTATAGGCGTCATCAGGCCTGGGATTAGGATTGAGGGGGTAGTAGGGTGGGGGAGTTGTTGCTCGTAGAGGGTGGGAGACGCATCTCTCTCTCTCTCTCTCTCTCTCTCTCTCTCTCTCTCTGTGCTTGAGAGGTGATTCCCATTTTTCTTTGCATTCTTTTTTGTAGCTTGGCCTTGGAAGAAGTGAACTTGGCCTCTTTGACTGACTAAAGAGAAATCAGCTGTGCACGTAAACAGCACTTGTGTTTTTTTCTCTATAGGACTTGGGTATTTAATTGCGAGGATTAACTAATTTTTAAATTAATCTTTGGAATTTAGTTTGATGATGGGTTTAATTCATTGGGAATTTATTAAAGGGATTATTTAATAGTAAATTTAATTTTTGGGTTTACGTAATTTTGAATTTAATTTAGGGTTTAATTAATTTCTGAATTTGATTGTGGGTTTAATTAACCTGGGATTTAATGATGGGTTCTGATTAATACCTTCTTTTGAGTTTTGCGAATTAATTGTTAGAGTAAAGTGATTTAACACTGTAGCTTTTGTGTTGTATGGGAATTCTGTTAAGGGAAATTGTTTTCCTTTTTGTTTTTTGTTTCGGTAAAGGGTATACTTGCACGGGACCTTGGGAATTGTTGCATTTGTGAGTAGCCAAGAATAAGTTTGTGAATTTACATAAGAAGAAATAAGTTGCAAACATGAGGGGAGGATATAGTGATCAGAAAGAATTTTGTTGCAAGTCAGAACAGCCAAAGATCAATGGGTGGCATGAGCTCTAGGATCCCACGGGGTCGTTGTTTTAATTGTAATATGCCTGGACACATTAAGAGATTTTGTCCTGTTGAGTATTGTGGCAGTTGTAAGAGCTATGGTCAGCCTTGGCGGTCTTGCCCGTCTCGGAGACATGATAGGCCCCATTTCAGAATTTTGGTAGCCCAGATAAGGAAGTGCTCCACGAAAATTGTTCAAGGGGATCTGGTAATCGGCAGACATTGTCGAAAGACCGGTCATTTGTAAAGGAAAATGGGATGGGTGTCTCTTGGGATATTGGACTTTTGGGAGAACAAGCAGGGTCAAAGCCAGTTGTAACTGGGTCTGTACAGGGTATAAATGTAAGGGTCTTTATAGATACAGGAGCTTCGATTAACCTTATAAGTAATGAGTTTTTCAGATCGATGTTTCCCAATCAATCTTTGGGCCTGCTAAGGAAGCTTTATGTGACATTCAGGCAAATAGGTTACAGATTTTGGGTTGTGTAGATATAGATTTAACCCTCGGGGGTAGATCTTTGATTGAACCATTCCTAGTTATACGGGGATGTGCTTTGGGGAATACACTTTTACTGGGTCATCCTGCATGTTGGAGACGAAAGATCTCGGTTCATACAGGAGTTTGTGGTATAACTGTGGGAGTGCCTGGGGAGTTCATGCCGTGTGAGGGAGCAGATATAAGTGTAGTGGATGACGATAATCATTCCAGACAGATACTGAACATGTGTCGGGCATGAATGTTGAGATGATGAAGTGCTGAAATGGTTGCGATAGTAAAAGTTCGTGTAAAAGGTGTTCCAGACAATGTGTGTGGATGAATGTGAGAAGTTGAACGAGTGTTGTGTAGGGTTCGATAATTGTGTAACGAGTTCAGGGGAAACTTGGGTGGAGTTGCTAAACTGTAACGATACAGTTCGCAATTACCAGAAGGGTACTTATGCAATCGATTTCGTTGACTGGGTCGATGAAGATAATTCAGTGAACACTGTCAGAGATTTTTGTTCTTTTTCAGAGGCAGATTTACAAGCTAGACGGCAAGTTTTTAGGGATCAGTTAGCCAATGCTGATTATAAAGAATATGCTGGGGATGTAGATGTTCTGGCCGAGTTTGTGGACATAGTTGCACTCAAAGGGGATGAGTTAGGATTAACAAATGTGTTAGAACACAAGGTTCACTTGGAAGAAAACACTAAGCCTATTTTTCTTCCTTCATATAGGATTCCTTTTAAGATTAGGGAACAGTTAGAGCAAGAGGTTAATGAGTGGGAGGAAGAAAACATTGTTAGGCCCGTTCGTCACCCTTTAATTTTCCGTTGTTAGCAGTGCCTAAGAAAGATGGTTCAGTCAGGGTTTGTGTAGACTTTAGGAAGCTGAATGAGAAAACCATTCCTGATCACTACCCTGTGGCGTGTTTGCCAGATTTATTCGTAGAGATAGGGGGGAAGAGAATTTACTCATCAACTGATGTGATGCAAGGCTATTTGCAGGTACCACTTTGCGAGGAGAGTCGAAAGTACACGGCCTTCTCCTTGCCGAAGGGGCATTATGAGTTCACACAAATGCCGTTGAGGTTAACAGATAGTCTAACGACATTTACTAGACTTATGAACATGGTTTTGCATGGTTTGTTAGGGAAAAAAGTCTATATCTACATGGACGATATCTTAGTTGCCACTGATTCAGTAGAAAAGCATTGAGAGGTTCTCAGGGAAGTTTTTTTTAGAAGACTTAAATTAGCGGGTTTGAAGATAAAGTTAGCCAAGTGTAATTTTCTCAAGAGGCAGATAGTATATTTGGGTCATGTCATTTCGAAAGAGGGTGTTAGAGTAAATGATGATAAAGTTAAGGCAATCATAGAGTTTGCTACACCCAAGACTAAGAAGCAGGTTCGGTCATTTTTAGGGATGGCTGGGTTTTTCCCGTAGATTTGTGAAGGGTTTTTCTGTTCTGGCATCTCCTTTGACAGATGTTCTGAGGGATGATGTGCAGTCTGTATGGGGAGCGGGACAGCAAGTGGCTTTTCAACGGATTAAGGATGCCTTGATAAATCCCCCAGCGTTGAAGTTTCCTGATTTAGAACGTCCGTTTATGTTGGTAAAAGACGCGAGTAATGATGGGATAGGCGCATGCCTTATGCAGAAGTTCGATGGAAGACTCCATCCGATTGCATTTTACAGTAGGAAGTTTAAGACATGAGGTAGTAATGAACGGTTATGGTCGGTAGTAGACAAAGAGGCTTTCGCCATAGTGTCTAGCTTAGTGCACTTCAAAATGTTGTTGATGGCCAATCAAGTGGAGGTTCTGACGGATCATAAGCCATTGACGGATATTTTTAATAAGCCAGATCTTTCACAAAAAAGCCCGGTGGTACTTGACAATCAGGGATTTTGATGCGAAGCTGAAGTATATAGACAAAATGTTGTAGCAGACGCATTGAGTAGGAGTTTTGCTGATCAAGAGGTTATTCATATATGTTATGCATCAAGAGATAGCATAGATTGGGATGTTAGTTTAGTAGAAGCAAAGCAAGATGAGGATGAAATTCTGAGAGACGCAAAGGCGTTTCTTAGAGGGGAATTAGTTAGGAAGGGTTATAAGCTGCCTTTTGCAGGGCTGGAATTAAAGGGTAATTTGTTGGTTAGGAAGATTAGATACAGACTGAGAAACAGTGAAGATAAGGGTGATACGACGCAAATAGTTGTTCCTACGAGTTTAGTACCTAAGGTGTTAGATATTGTTCACAATGGACCTGGCAGTCCGCATTTGGGGATTGAGAAGACGTATCAGAATGTACAAGGACAATTCCTTTGGTAGAATATGCCTAGCTCGGTAAAAGACTTTGATAAGTTGTTCAGTTTGTAATGCTTGTAAGCCATAAGGGTCGTTTCTTGTAAACTGGGTTCATTTCCAATTCCTACCAGACCCACAGAAAGAGTCCACAAGGACATCTTGAGTAATTTCTGCGAATCTAGTTATGGCCATAGGCACCTGTTGGTGGTTGTTGATGAGTTAACTAGGTTCGTAAAGATTTTCCCGTTGAAGCAAAAAGCAGCGGAAGAGGTGGCAATCGCGTTCTTTAATGGGTATATTTGCCAGTACGGGGTCCCTGAGGTTCTCATTACAGATAATGGCAGGGAGTTTGTGAACAGAACGTGGGAGTGTCTTGTGGATGAAATGGGCATTCGGAAGGTCACTATCATCCCATACAGACCAGAAGCGAATGGCCTGTGTGAACGAGCAAACAGAAAGGTCATTGAAGCTCTTAGAATGACCATGGGAGGTAATGACCCAAATTAGGACCACAATCTTCCACAGGTCCATAGTATCAATGTCATGTAAAGCGATACCATTGGAATGTCTCCCAATGAAACGCTATTTGGGTATCCAGTGCGAGTCGCGTTCGATTTGTTGCCCATTCCAACAGGTGACGATACAATCAAGTCGCTGATTTCAACTGCAAAAGAGAGATATGCGCGCCTTGCTAAGAAAATCTTGAGATAAAAATGCGAGACATGGTAGACAGGAGCAATGCAAAGCCAGATAGTCAAAGTGCCTGTTGGAGATAGGGTTTATGTGAAAATAAATGTCAGGAATCAGTTGAACCATAAGCTGGGTCCTCTGTTTGATTTGTTGTTCTGGATGAAAACACAGGTGTGTCTCGATTGACACATATTTCTAAGATCAAAAAGACGGGTTAATGGGCATTAGCATGGTTGCATTCCTGGGTTGTATTGTTGTTATTATAATGGTTATGTTACCGGTTGTTTTTTTCTTTCGGGTTTTAATGGGCTGTAAATGGGCGTGACTTGTAGTTTGTTGTGATTGGGGAGGACGTTAGTCCGCAGAGTTATACAGATCTTTAATAGTTTGAGTTCATTGTGATTCTGATGCGAGTTGCAATACTTAGTGAAAATTGTGTGCAGAATACCATAGAGTTTCATAGATATATAAATTTGGGTTGTTTTTGTGGATTGCATCTGCAGTTAGAGACTTCATCGTTCGCATTTGGCCGATAGTAAGTGGTTATTTTGAGTTAATGGTTTGTATTCACATGACTTTGGGAATTGTGACATGGGCTAATTTCATAGAATAGACCCATGTGATATTATATAAGAATGTTATGATGTGTAATTGTCGTCTGACACAATATCTTTGATTATAGAATTACAGAATAAGGGTTTGTTATTTAGGATTTTGTTTTGGGGAGGTATTTAGTGTATCGGACCGAATGGGTCTGATCTTTTACAGGTTTGGATATGTCATTTAGGATTTAGGAGAGGTTTAGGAAGACCAATAGGGATATCGAATTAGGGTATTTGGGATTTTTCAGTTCTTTTAGAATTAAGAGAGCTATTCCATGGGTAATTGTAGTTGCTATGACCGTAGGAGCGACTGCCAATATGTCAGTCAGTTGCTATTGTGCTAAGAATTAGACGGGTATTGAGCAGCATTTGCTAACCAGGGTAGAACTTTGATGTTTTACAAGATATGTTACTTTTCAAATGTTTAGGATTGTCTTTCGGGAATTCAGTAAATGGATAGATTGCTCGGGTAATTTTTTATTGGGTAGGATTTTTTTATGAATAGTTCCTTAGAGTTAGTGTACCTGATAGTGGGTTGACTGTGGAAATTCCAGGTAGCAACTTGGAATTGTTTCACATTGAGATCATATGACCTTTGCATTAATAGTCTTATTGGTTCAGTAATAATATGGCATAGGGAATAGATGAGTTACTTTTTGGGATGACTGTCGATATAACCGACTTGAGTAAGACACCACTTCCTCGCAGAGGAGCTGTTGGAATAGCTTCACCATCCTCAATAATATATGGGAAGCTGTCAACGATACACCTGCACTTTTGTGAGAAGATCCAGGGTTTTGGAGAGATGTCGGGCAGGATGTCTCCAGATCGCCGTAGTTGCTGGGAGACGTTGGGTTGGAGCAAAGGATTCACGAACGCCGCATTCAGCATGGGCTTGTGCAGTCGCAAGCCATTCATCTTGGTCGGATCGCTGGGAAATGTAGAATACTTTCACCGTTGGCGTGCGCAATTGCAGGCCATTCAGCGTGATGGAATCATCAGGAAGCCAAGACTTCAAGTGTTGCGTTTCTTAAAGAACTGATTGTGATATAATATCTGTTACGATATATATAATTTTTGTATCTAATGTTGGAGATGACATTGGAGCCGGCCCCTAATGAACTTTCGATTAGACAGTTGTCGTAACTAGACGGGGACGTCTAGGGTAGGTGGACCGAGCCCCTGTAACGGGTCATGAAGGTGACCTTTTGGGAAAAGAATGTGATAGCTTTTCAAAGGCGTGAGATCATATGAATGAACACAGCATGTAACGAAATGCTTGGGTGTTTTTCGCATTCAGCAAGAAGTCAACGTTCTTAGAGACCCTTAGTTGCTAAACACGTGGAATGGAAGTCCATCAGGAACTGCTTCGTTCCGGTTGAGTGTGTAGGTACGTGTGTGACAAAGTACCTCGTGACGCCTTGGAGTACATTGTCGAACACTTGAACTCGTTGGGGATGTCACAAGAGTGTGTTCATATGTGCGTTGCAAAATGAATATAATGGTATTGTGTGACCGTTTTATTGTTTTGAATGACAGATGGGTTGTTCATGCATTTTACTTTAAATAATTGGGTGTCGCTGTCTGGACCTTATTCAGATGATTTTCACAGATATGTGTGAGTCATTCGATTTCATTCTTTCATAGCTTATTTGAAGTTATTTCCGTTATTTCTGTCAATAAAGTTTAGTTTTGTAACTCAGTGTCTCATTCCATTAGTCCTTGGAATTTAGTTAGGTGAAATGAATAACTTATGATGTGAAGATGAGAGATCAGCTGACACAGAAAGTCGGCTCTCGCTACCAAACTCATCTCAGAGTAAGTGAGATGCTAACCTCTGAGAAATAAATGAAATACTCCTTAAAACAGAGAAATAAATGAAATACTGGCCTCATAAATCATATATATATTATATATATTATTTATATATATATATATATATATATATATATATATATATATATATATATATATATATATATATATATATATATATATATATGTATATATGTATATATGTATATATATATGTATATGTTTGTCTGTACTAACAACGCGTACTCTTTCTACCTATCAATGTGTTTATGTATTCTTGTGGTGCATGTCATTAATTAATTTATTTCGTAAAAAACCTCTCTCGCTCGCTTCCCAGTCTTACTGGGGTATTAGTGGAAGAAAATGTAATATATAGAAAATTAGCATTCTCACCCATGTCAACATCCTACCTGAAATATATAATTACATATACAATATATAGAATGGAAATTTTTAAAAAATAGCAACAAAATAGTGAAATACACTAGAAAAAATTAATTTAGTTTGGGGTTCCCCTTTAAAAAAATGTAAGAGAAAAACAGTTTTCAACATCCTAGCTGATCTGTTCTTTAGAACAAAATTCTCTCTCTCTCTCTCTCTCTCTCTCTCTCTATCTCTCTCTCTCTCTCTCTCTCGCCGCTCTGGAAAGCAAGAGGTCGTGCTGGCATAAACCCAGCAATGACATTCTCCCTCTCACTCTCTCTTTCTTAATTACTACCCATAATACCATTTTAATTAAGACAAGCGTTCAACGAGCTCATTCTACCAAAAGATTATCTGTGAGAAAGGCTCATTTAAACAGCAATGGAGAGACATAGGAAACGCTTTGCTTTTGTCATTTCAATGACTACATTTATTTTGTCTTATCACCTAAAAAAGAAGTCAAAATCGCCTCGGGGTAGAATAAAATACAAGAATAATATACCCAATATATTTCAGAAGACTTATTTTAATCTGAACATTACGTCAAGAGTGAATACATATATTTATACACACATTATATATATATTTATATATATATATATATATATATATATATATATATGATGTGTGTGTATAAATATATGTATTCACATATGTATATATATAAAATATACTTTTATACGTATATATACATATGTATGTGTGTGTATATATGCAAGTACGCCCAATCTCCATATACAGACAGGCAGTATAAATATGGACGTGCGGCAAATTGAAGTCACAGCTAATCTAAGTGGGAATCCCCTGAAACCGGACAGGAATCAGTTGGAATCCTGGAAGGGAAGCATACATAAATCATATACTCTGGTCCCTGCTGGGAATTAGGACTCCTTAGGTTATAGGAAATTGAATATCAAACAACTTGAAGTCGTGGTTGCGGCTGTGTTATTATGTATTGCAATGGCTTTGAGAGATACGACTCTATCTGTTTCATATGATATATATATATATATATATATATATATATATATATATATATATATATATATATATATATATATATATATATATATAACAGCTATAAACAGCAGACAGATAGATAGATAGATACACACAAGCACAGGGACACGAACACACACACACACATAAATATATATATATATATATATATATATATATATATATATATATATATATATATATATATATATATATATATTATATATGGATGGTTTCCACCTGACATCAAGAACTCATGAGTGAGTCTTGTGTGTCCAATCCTTAGCCTGCACAACATCATTTCTAGTCTCTTTGGCATATAGGAATATGACCAAGAAGATTACTGATAACGTTATACTGCACATTTTTTGGTTTGTTTCAATATTTTCCCAAAGGGACCGCCAAAGGTTTTTCATTTTCTGACCAAAAATAGGAAATATACCCCTCTTGATAGTAAGCATCTCCTGGGTTCTGGCGAGGTGACTGCTGACTTAGTAAGTTAATCAGCTTGCTCAGTCCCAAGAACCCAACATGGGAAGGCACCCAGCAAAAATTTTCTTCTTTACCTCTTCTTTTCACTAGCATTATTCATTCCAATATCTCTATCAATGGGCGTGAAGAGTTAAAAGATTCTAAAGAACAAAGAACACTTCTTGAGTCACAAGATATAGTAAAGCTATTTCCATTCAGAGTTGAAATTTCCTTTACGGCCTTTAAAACTGCATGCAGTTCTGCTGTGAAAATAGATGCAACATGATAATCTGCCGCTTCTTTCTACATCAGAAAAGACGTCTCCAAAGCCAACGCCAGCATCTGACTTTGAGCCATCTGTGAAAACTGCAACAGAGTTATAATGCTGGGATGAATGATCTAGAAATATTGCTTGCATTGCTTCACTGGACGCTTCGGCTTTCGTCGAAGTATAATATCTACAGCATTTTACCTCTGGAAGTTTCCAGAGGGGCTAACCGGATATCTAGCCGGTAAAGCCTCCGCTCTTGGCAAACTTACTTGACTGGTTATACATTTTACTCTAAAAACAAATGGTTGAGGTTGCTTAGGTAGATTTTCATAAAACTGCCAATGCCTTTCATTTCATATACAAATGCTGATTAAGGACTTAGGGAGCCTCTGAAATCTATACCTTCTCTGAACCAGCAGATGTTGGTAATGTATATCGAGATCCAGAGGTATATCACCAGCATCTACAAGCATGCTCTCAGTAGATAATGACTTAAATGCGCCTGTAGCAATCTTAATCCTCCATGATGAATTGAATTAAGCACTTTAAGGCTGTTAAGCTTTGCTGGGTATACACTTCATACCCATAAACTAATTTTGAAAAGACAAAGCTTTGTATAGTCTCAACATCCGAGTTCAGTCAGCATCCCAGGAAGTGTGGGACAGAACTTTCAGGACATTCATTGCTTTCAAGCATTTTGTCTTTATATATTTCAGACGCGGAATCCAAGACAACTTGCTATCAAAACTCAGCCCAAAAAAACTTTGTTTCAGGAACACATGGAATTCTCTGCCCATGCATGAACAGATCTGAATCAAGATGGAACCCTCCTCTACAGCTAAAGCGTATGGTTACCGTTTTACTTGCTGAAAACCTAAAATCATTCATCTCAGCCCACTTTAATATATTATCAATGCAGAGCTGAAGGAGGCGTTCAGCCACTGTCATCCTTGTTGCTGCAAAAGATCTCGAAAGGTCATCAACAAAAAAAGTATAAGGTACATCTGGGGGAACTGTTTTGGATACCCCATTTGATTGCTAAGGTGAACAAGGCTACATTTAGAACACTTCCTTGTGGCACTCCTTCTTGGTTGAATACATCTGACATTGTTGCTCCAACCTGAACCTGAAGTAGCATATCTTTTAAAATAGTATTCATAAAAAGAGGTGAATTGCCTCCCAGGTTGCATTCATAAAGAACCCTCAGAATGCTATATCTCCTTGTTGTATCATTAGCCTCCTCAAGATCAAAGAAAAAAGTGATGTGATGCTGTTTGTTAGCAAAAGTCTCAGTTTCGCATATATATTGAAGATTCCATTAGAACCTATACATTAGTTGTAGAGTGCATACTTCGAAAACCACACTTGAGAAGGCAACAAATATTCACCCCGTTCCAAGTGCAGTACCAAACGTGTCTTCACCACTTTTTTCATGATCTTACACAAACATGATGTCAGTGCAATGGGACGATAACTCTCTGTCTTTAAAGATCTTTCCCTGGTTTCACAAATGGTAGTAATTTTAACAGCTCCCATAGCTTAGGAAAGATATGTTCTTGAAAAATTCTGTTAATAAGGCTTAAAATGAACAATTTGGTATTTCCTGGTTTATGCTTAATCACTGAGTATGTTATGTTATCTAGTCCGGGAGCTGATTTACTACACTTAATTAAAGTTGATTTAAATTCCCTCACAGTAAAAGATACATTGTATTGTCCATTTCTACCTGTTCCATTACACTTTATGCAGAATAGGGTGTCATCACTTTTCTTTGCAACATTAGCAAAATGATTAGCAAACTCATTTGCGAATAACTGGGGATCTGCTACTTAACAACCAGTGATCTTGATAACTGGAGGCTGAAAAGGAGTATAATACCTGCTATTTCTCTACTTCACTTCCAACCCAAAGACAGATGTGTTTTTAATTTAACGATGACAGAAAATTGTCCAAGACTCCTTTCATGCCTATTTAATTTCCATGCGGAAATGGACTCTTGCTTTTCGAAATTCAATATAGTAATGCTCACATTTTTGTCTGCAATATAAGATGAAAGCTTACCTCATAGTTCTATGAATTTCCTGGCATTTACCAGTCCACCAGGGAACTGATCGAAGGATAAATATGCCTTCAGTTCTAGGTATTGGTTGATGACCAACCGAGAATATCATTGTACTGAAAAAATCAAGAGTATCATCTACAGAAGGAAAGTCATCTGCCGAGTCATCTATTGAGCTGTGTTCCTGGAATGTTACCAATCAGCTTTACCAATGTTCCATTTAGGTAGCCTTGAAGATGAAGGATTTGAAGATACATTCATTACTATTGGAAAGTGGCCACCGGCAAATCAATCATTTATCGCTCTCCAATTAAGGTCAATAAGGCAGTCATCACTGCATATAGATGAGTCAATTACTGACAATGTGCCTGTTTGGAAATGAAAATGTGTAGACTCCCCTGTGTTTAGGATTCCTACATTTTCACTTTCTATGATGGAACAGAGGCAATTTCCTCTGATTGGTAATGATATCACCCCAGAGAGGGTTTCTACTATTTATATCTCCCTGAATAACAAAGTGATCTGGTAGCTGTTGGATAAGGGATTTGAATTCATCAGTGGAGGAGACTTCACTAGGTGGTAGACAGAGAGCACATACTGTATATTTTCTTTGCAAATGAATCTGCACAGCTATCGATTGCAGTATAGATTGGATACTAACAGGATTTTGTGGGGTATCATTACAAATATGAAAAACTACACCTCCATGGCTTCCTATATTTACGTTATGAGGGGAATAATAGGCTGTATACTCTCGTGGGCTCGGACACGTATTATTACCAATATACAGGAGACACTTCTGATATGATATGAGCAACCCATTTAGCTCTTACTCCCTGACAGTTCCACTGGAGAAAATGAATGAATTGTACTGAGACTTTGAGGCGTTAAACTGAAGCCCTTTTTAAGTGATTTTATTACATGCCTTGCTCCTGCTTTTTTCCAGAAGGAGATTGATTATTTATGGATGTCTTCCGTTTCAAGGTTAACGATGGTGCTGCTTCCATGGGGAAGAAACCTGCCGCACATAACAAGGTCTCCCAAGTATCATGGGTGTTGGACACCTCTGACGGAAATTTAAAGCTCAGAAGCACCAGACAAAGCTGGCAGTGCCTGAGAGTTGGAAGTGTCTGACACAGTTAGCGCATCCTCTGAAACATCAGGAGCACCAGTTACATTTGGTGCAGGCTCCAGAGAAATACATGCACCGGATACAGATAATAAACCCTCCAAAGAGGCAGGAGTGCCAGCTAGAGATGGCACAGCCTCTAAAGAGGCCGACACACCAGGTATAACTGGTGCAGCCTCCAGAGAGGCGGGAATGCCAGGCATAACCGGGACGGCCTCTGAAGAAGCAGGAGTGGCACAGACAAATGGCGCAGCCTCCAAAGAAGCAGGAGTGCCAGAAATCACTGGCACAGCCTCCAAAGAGGCAAGAATGCCAGAAATCACTGGTGCAGCCTCCAAAGAGGCATGAGTACGGGTCGCCACTGATCTTCCCTTTACATTACCATAGGAAGCACCTCTAGTAGCTGTTACATTTCTTCTTAAGTTAGCAGCAATACTAGAAAAAGAT
Source organism: Macrobrachium rosenbergii (assembly GCF_040412425.1). Lineage (NCBI taxonomy): Eukaryota > Metazoa > Arthropoda > Malacostraca > Decapoda > Palaemonidae > Macrobrachium > Macrobrachium rosenbergii. The sequence continues at coordinate 30,519,483 of NC_089747.1, forward strand.
AATCGTGGTCTAACACAATGGCTTAATACTTTCTGTTTAGCCTCTGTAAACGTGATGCGTTTAGTTACCCTTAATGACTGTATTTCTTTTTCCATGATGCACACATCACAATTTCGTGAATGGATGGATGATTATCTCCAAAAGTATACATTTTCCTTCTTTATAACAAACACCACGGTCTCGTTTACTATATTTAACACATGTGGCAGGCTTACCTTGTATCATCTTCCTGCAAGACCTTAACATACGACCATATTCTTGTCAATAAAATCATCTCAGTTTTTGGATATTTTGCTTAACCTTAAAATGTAACCATGCTGCTTTTATAACATTACGTAAGCAGGTAGAATTGAATGTAATAATTAAGATTCCATTGATCTTTACTCTTTCAGTTCTAATCATACCTTGTTCTTTTAATTCTTCTACAAGTTTCTCTTCTGAATACATCATTAGCTGGGGAGCAAATATTCCCCTTGAGTGATTCCAAAAAGAATGTACTGGAAAGTCTATTTTAACACCTTCAAGATACAATAATGCTTTTAATTTATCACTTTCTTTTGCTGGGGTCGATTCTACTAAAAGTTTTTCCTCGACCTTCAAGTGATATCTTGGGCTCTCAGTCACAATGTCTCTATACAAATCAAAAACTTCATAATTAGAATCTTCCAGATGAAAGGTACGTTTCACATACATTTCTGGTAATTTCGCTTTACTCTATGCTGAAACATAGGGTTCCAGTGTAATTAAACTTGAAGGTTTCCTAGCCATGCCCAAACACAGGTTGACATGGGAGGGCGCAGAGGTCGTCATCTGCGCCAAAACGGTATCATCAAAGGGTCCAAGGGTACCCAATTCTCTATTGCTACTCATAAAGATCAAAGTGAGGAGAAAAAAAAGTGAAAATCTTAAAAAGATATCATCAGCCTTTCATGGAGTTTATTCTTCTTCCAATGGCACCAGCAAGAGCTGACTTCCAAATGTCCACTCCCTATCTTCCCCCACAGGGGGGCACAACATGGCTCGAGTGTAAGCCAAACCCACTTGTTGGGACTGAGAGTATTACAAGAATACAATTATCCCCACCCTAATGATATGATGGGCAAACCAGACAGAATGCCGCGAGTCCCATCCCCAAAATCAGACCACCCTGGAATAGTTCCACCCTGAGGTATCAATGTGATAACCCACCCTCATGTCGAAACATTATTGGGTAGTTGATGATCCTACCATAGTTCCTACTATTAGCTTCACGTATAATCCCCCAGTCCAAGCAATGGTGCCTTCTCCTATTTATCAGGTCAAATAAATTTTACCTAAAGTGGAAAATTCCACAAGACTTAATCCAAATTAATAATTAATATATAGAACTCTTGGACTCAAACTCGGGAACAAATTCCAGGGGTTCAAGAGCCTCCTTGTCACATCAAGGTGGTCCCAAGTCAAGGGGGACGGGAGAATGGATTTCTTCATTTGTTCATCATTTGAACTCAATTCTTTTTCATGACAAGTGTATCAAAAGTGTCTGGGGAAACAGAGAATTAAGAGGACTTTGTAAAATGAAAGAATCATGAAATTTAGGTTATAAAGCCAACCGCCGGAGTACTCTCAGACATTCAGCACTTTAAATAGTGCAAACACATAAATACCTTGGAAGCAGCGGCCAGTTTATTTAACATTTGCTCTTAGAGGGCGTGGTTCCATGAGGCCTTAATCTTTCTGCAAGTTCTCATGATTGGGATTAGGCTGCTATATCTATGCCGTTCTCCACGGTAACTGCGACTTGCCACATTAACATAAGTCAATAATTAGATCAAAAGCACAATGGATTTTTCAAGTTACTGATCTAAATCATTCTCCTGAACCCCTTTCCCCTAACGGGACCGAGCTGGTAAGGCGAGCGTAGTAACTATAAAACCAAGAGGACCTTACAAACTTTGGAATTCTCTTCTTCCTTTTTCCATAGTCATATAACTGCCACGAGTAAATGCAGTAACTGATATACCAAACATATGACAACTGGGATTTGGATGTCGAGTTCAACGTGAATAACACCATGTGAAATATAAAATTATCACTGACTAAATCCGGGAAATGTCTAATGAATGGGGCAAAATTTCTTGTTGTATTATTCTTAGCATCATTATGGTTAAAATCTGGACATGACGCCCTTGTGACAAGTTAAGACACCAGTTTGGTAAATTAGGTTAAGATAGGATAGGTTTGGACAGTGCCCCAACAAGCCTTGTAACAAAAATACTAATAAAGCAAAAACGTCAGGAGAAAACAAGGAAAATGTAGCGACCTTCAAAACGAGCGGAAAATATTACCAAGAACGAAACGGTAACTTTCGCAGATGACACCACCTGGTAATACAACAGCTGTCCAAATTGAAGTTTGATTGGTACAGCCACATGATAATATTTACTGTATAATACTCTGAAAGTTAACCGGAAATTTAGTTAGACGTTTCACATGAATTCGGAACTTCAAGCTCATGTAACTTTGACAGGCACGTTACGCAATTCATTAGCTGACGTAGGTGACGGTACACTTTTGTCAATGAATGCTTGTTACTCAGAATTTTTTGCTACATTCCTGCGCTTTGTTTAATAAATTTTTGAATAAGAATCATGTATCAGAATAAAATCGAAAGTAAAGACGGTACAGACATATTCCCAAAGTCAAAACAAACAAAGGAGTGTTAGGAACAACAGTGAAATACTTGGCATTACAACTTACAAACGACATCGTTACTTCGAGTATATACACCAAACGAGACATCACGTACATTATACTTATTAGATAGATATTAGCATAACAGTGTGATAATATAAAAAGCTCATTTTCAAAACCTATCACAAACTTGATTTAATACTGCAAGGGACACTCTTATCTGAGTCAAAATATTTCTAGGGAAAGTCCATGGGAACGGACGAATGTTACAAGAAAGCCAAAAAATAAAGAAAAACACTTATAAGAAAACACAGGACATGAAAGGGAACTAGAATTCGAATGAAGCTACAAGCCCGCTCTTAAAAAGTCGAAAGGTTACAAGAATCTTGGAATAAAGAAGCAAAAAGTGAAAGCCAGAGTTCGAAAGGATATGAAAATAGTGGGTGATCCGGGTACCTCTCAAAACAGTTCACTGATCAATGACACACTCTAATCCCATTACATCCCGATGACGACTTCGCTCTATACACGTTAAGAAAGTATGCAAGAGGCAGACAAGCAGACACTCAGCACCAATATTTTCCTTTAAAATAGTACATTAACGTACTAAGATATCATATCGAGAGAGAGAGAGAGAGAGAGAGAGAGAGAGAGAGAGAGAGAGAGAGAGAGAGAGAGAGAGAGAGAGAGAGAGAGAGAACAAGTTCTATCTTCATGAGAATATTAAGAACATTTCCTTCCCTAGTGTAAACATGAGAAGCTCCCCTCTCTATCCTTTCTCAGAAAGACAAAGTGCACTGATGTAAGTTTGTGTGCGTTTGTTACACTGTTTTGGTGAAGATACAGGCAAGGCTCCCCAAGTCGAGGTAGGTCATTGCGTTTATGGAAATACAGCGAAGACAGGAAATTCCAATTACTGGAACAAACTGCTATGAACTGCTCACTTCCGTTGATCTGTGAGGTCACATTTCCATCATGGCAGTGAAATAAAAAAAAAAGCATTGACTTTCACAGATATAAATTATCTGAGAAACAGTTTCGGAGACAGAAACTTTCTCATTTATTTCCCAAAATATCCAATTTACTTGAAGACGTCTATTTTTTATGGGGATCGTTTAAAGCAACTTCTGGCTGCAGTCCCTCTAAAAAGGAGTGGGCTCTCAAGAAAAGACAAGGCAATGATCACCCCATATTCGAGATTTGGTCCAACAATTTCTTTATACATTCCAACCTTGGCATCCGTATGCAATCCAAATTTCCTCCCTATCTTATGCCCATACCCCGCTGCCTTCATTGCTTTACCAACTCTCTGACTCATTTCATCTCTTATTCTAACATCATCCAAAACCTTTACTCCCACATACCCGTAAGATTCTACTTCGTCCAACATTCACTGCTCCATCTTCCTGGGTCCCATTTATCCTCGTAACCTCACTCTTGCTCATGTTTACTTTCAATTTCTCTTGCAAATATTTCTGAAATCTTTCGCTAATCTCTGCAGTTTTTCTTCACTATCCCTTATCAGTAAAGTATCTGCAAAAATCAGCCATTCCATACTCCATACTTAACCCATAACTCTGCACTACATCTACTATCATTTCTCTGACTTCTTGCATCACAGAGACAATACTCCCTTATCTCAACCCCATTTGTACAGTAAATAGGTCACTCTCCCTCATACAAACCCTAACAATTAAGAAAACTTCCTTTCCATCATAAAATATTTTTATCACTCAAAAAATTACCTCTCACACTATACACCATCAACACACTCTGCAATGCCTCTCTTATCAGTTTTATCATGCGCTCTCTGTATGTCCACGTACGACATATAAAACTTTCCCCCTTTATTTTCAAACCTCTCACAGAGCTGCTTCATAACAAACACTTGATTCAAACACCTGTAAACACACACACACACACACATACAAGTCTTCATCTGACAAACATTTTGTCAGCTCTTTTTTTCTCAGCCAAGATCTTAAAATAGTTTAATAAGTAAAGTTACGCCCTTGTAATTCTTAGTCTCCTCTACCATAATATTTTTACATAAAAATGAACAATTATTCCTCTCATCCACTACTTTGGAGTATTTCCTTCACCCACTCATACCTTACCCGGGTCAGTCACTCAATAACAATTTCACTGCTTTACTACATCTACACCTGTAATCTCATCAACTTCTTGATGTTTTTACCTTTTAAGCCCTTAATTGCCCTCCTTATGTCCTCAACAGTAACTCCAACAAGAATTCCATTCTTCCATCATTCAGCTCTGCCCCTCTCATCTACTTTCCACATTCAACATATCCACCAAATACTCAGTCTATCGACCAAAAGTTGCATTCTCTTCAGACAGCATATCTCCATTTGCACCTTTCACTTCGAGATCCATTTGTTCATGAACCTTTCTCTCTTCATTTACTTCCATGTTGGAATTCTTATTCTCCCTGAAAAACTACCTCACTTTCTCTCCTCCATTAATTTTCTCTCAACTTCTTTTCTACCATTTTCCTTCAGTGAACTTCTTATTTCCTCACCCCACCACAAGAGTTGCATTACCTCTCCTAAACCCACAAACAGTTCCTGCGGGCTCCATAACACCATCCTCGAATTTGACACACGCTCCATGAACTCCTTTAACTTTCATCTCTAGCGATTTCCTCATCATATACTCACCTTACCTCCTCTTTATCAACCTCCCTTGTCTTCATTACTTTTACTGCTATATTTTCATTCCTTCCTTCCTATCTTGAACTACCGTCTACTATAACTTACACTTCAGCCAGACGATCAGATATATCTCGGGCCACTCTCCTGAGCATTACATCAAGCAACTTGCTTTTCCATACATTCTAAACCAATATCTAATCTAAAGAACTGTACTCCTCACCAGGTTCCCTTTCTCAAACGTACTCATGTATCCTTTCCTTTGGTAATCATCTATTTCCAAAAAGCAAGCCCCTTTCAAAACGCTTCAAAAGATTTTTTCCATCTCACCAAGCACAACAAACCTTTCATGTTCTCCAAACACAGCAAGACAGTTTCTTCTCATGCCATGTTCAATCAATCCCATTCAATTCTCGAACTAACTCACTTATATGCCTTCATGTATAACCAAAGTCTTCCCTATCCCACAAGCACTACATGTTATCCAGTTCTCCAGTACCTTTTAGCTTCCCCAGATGCAACAACCCACTGTTCTTCCCACTTCCGTACGCCTTGCCCTTCCACCTTTGTCTCACTCAAGACCAAAACATACATCTTCCTTCCGCAATACCAAGCACCTGTTGTAAAATTTCTTCTCATCTGCACCACATCCACACAAATTCATCCCCAAGATGCTTTATCCTTACTTTCCTGTAAATACTGCAACCCACATGTCCCTGACCCTTTGGAGGCTCACATCAGGGAGGGCAAGGAGAATACCATTATTCCCTTCTTTCTGGGGGGTTAAAATATGAATGCCATTGGCCTAATGTAAAGAGGCCCATCTACAATTTGGGTATGTTTCCTACTCTCAGTGATCCACAGGCCTTCACTAGGTCCTCTTTTGCCTTAAGAGTTCTTTATGGCTGCACCCTAAACCACTGCTACTTCTTAGGGCAAATAGGTTGTACCCCTTACTACCAACATAATAGCAGGCCACATGAAGAAGACAGGCCTGACATATAAGGGTGTCGTTGGCCTCAAGATGCAAACTTGTCTGCCATTAAGCAGGCATTTCCTCCCCAAAGGAATTCATAACCCTCTTCTGCGCATCCCTTTACCTTGGAATATGGTGTAACAGTGTCCCAAGATATTGGTACCCGCCAGGACACCAGTGACCAGGTAGCAGAGCTCACTACCACCGAACCGCAGTCAAATTTAAATGACTGGCCTGACTCTGAATAAATAATACTTTATTTCAGAAAACAGTGACGTTCAGAACACGTCGAGTGTTGAGCTCTTATACGCAAGGGGTTTTCGAGGACCGGTCACTAAGCCGCTACTTATATATAGTTATTAATATTTGAGGATTCTATTTCAAATGGAAAGAGACTAATAACTTAGATAAACAAATAAATATATATAAATATTTAAATATATACTTACTTCATATATATATATATATATACACATATACATACACATATATATATATATATATATATATATATATATATATATATATAAATATATATATAGATATATAAAGAGAGAGAGAGAGAGAGAGAGAGAGAGAGAGAGAATTATGTACAGTGTTATGTAATGTTTTACGTAACTTACTGTTTCAAATTTCCATTCAAAAAGAGAATCTACAAACATCAATGACGCTAAAAATAGAGGCTCAGCGACCTACTCTCGTAAATCCCCTGTATACAAGACTTCAACACTCCACGCATTCTGGACACGACCGACTATTCGCTAAAAGAAAAAAAAAAGATAACTATTCAGAGGCCGACGGGACGGGCTACTTACTGGTCTTGGCTATTCCGAAGGAAGCAGTAGAAGCGTCCCTAGAAGGTTACAATCAGCATGCAGAACCGGAAGTAAGAAACTTTCTTAAGAAACTTTCTGAAGCTTGGCAGGAGATGAACAAACTTTACTCAGTAAGGAGGGGTCATCATTATCCCTCAGTACCACATGTCTACACACATGAAGCCTTCATATATAAAACAAACAAGAGCGGAATTTAGTAAATATCATTAAAAAAAAGTCATAAACATAAAGTCTAAGCGGTAATTGTAAGTATTAGCCCCGCGCCTGTTTTTACCTTGGAAACTGGTTTTTTCTACATTTTTAGAGCTTCTGATATTGACGGTGCATTTGTTTATTGTCGGCCAAATGCATTGTTCCTTCGCCGTATTTAGTACTGGCCGGGGGGGCGGTACCCATACGTTAACAATTATTGCACTTGTCGGATGGGATATGAACCGTTCGAAACAGACGTACCCGTGCTCTATCTTGTGAAGGTCGCGTATGGAAACCCCTTGTTGGATGGACTTCAGGGGTTAATTACATTCGTGTGACAAAAACTGAACGTAAATCCATAATTAGCAACCAAAAAACTGTAGAAAAAGTCAAGTTAGAAGGAAATCGCCGCCGCGGAGCTACTACTTAGATCTACCGTCTAAGCTTTTGAAAATGCCATTTTAGATTCAATGTAGCACTAAGATATGCCTAAGTAATAGTCATCGTTATCATTTTAATTACCAAGCAACGTATGAAAGAAGCAAAAACATAAAAAAACAAAAAAGAAGAAATGTAAAAAGCGAGAAAAGCCTCGGCAGACAGAGAGATGAGTGTGAGCGTAATTCCATTACGTCATGAGCAAAGAGTCTGACGTCATCAAAGGGGCTAATGCCGTCATAAAAGCCTTATGACATTATCACGGCTGTTACGACATAATGAAAAAGGCGTGTGCAGAGAGCTGTGCAAACAGGTAAACAGGTAAACACTGGCATAACAGCCGAGAGACCTTCATTCAAACCCTCGCCGAGGAAGGCAAACTCGCTCCTGGAATAAAAGGGAATAAATACTGGGTACATTTACATAAGGTTATTTTTATGTATCGTATCCGGTTGGAGTCGACATTTTACCCTTTACTTTGTGGTAAATGGAAATGAAATTATGCACTTCTTCATTTCCTCGCAGGAATTAATATATAAAATTACTCCGTGCGATCCTTTAACCATTCTATTTCTGAGAATTTTTCTATTTCATCCTCATAAACTTTTTTTTAATCACATGATACTGCGAGAAAAGATCTCTCAATCTCATGTTTCTAGTGAAAATTAATTCTTACTTCACAAAGTTTTTTTTGGTGATTAAGAGATGCAATTATTATTTTCGTCTTAGACGTTACCGCAAGAAAAAAAAAAAAGCCTTGGTGCAGTTCTGCAAGATTTTCTTTCATACGAGATTAAAAGACCATATTGGGTGATAAGAAACAACACAATTTAAAACCCTCATTCTCCTAGAGTTTGTTTGCATGTTTGTTTGACTGCCATTTTCCTTTACTCACGGCTGTATTTTACTATGCATCTCATTCTCTTGACCCTCTGGCTAGTCTCCGGGCGGCTGATGAAGAGTTAGAGGAATTCATTTCTGGTGATAGAAATTCATTTCTCGCTATAATGTGGTTCGGATTCCACAATAAGCTGTAGGTCCCGTTGCTAAGTAACCAACTGGTTCTTAGCCACGTAAAATAAGTCTAATCCTTCGGGCCCTAGCCCAGCCCTAGGAGAGCTGTTAATCAGCTCAGTGGTCTGGTAAAACTAAGGTATACTTAATTTTTCCTGGACTGTTTCATAATAATAACATACAAAATGATAAAAAAAACTAAAGAAAGATTACAAATATAAACTCTATGTGTATCCATATATTTTGTGTGTGTGTGACTGAATGTAACATCACCCGAACTACTAAACCTTACGTAAGCATGTAAGTTTCGCGCCAGCATCAAACGCCCCTGGGGGGCGGGACTTGCTGTCTCGACTCTGTGAGACAGCCGTAATTTTTGGCGGTACGAGTACACTGAGAAATAAACAGATAAAACAAGGAGAGTGTGCTTACAAACAACTTCATGAATAACGTGATTAAGCCGTTCAGTATTAGGCTCCGACAATTTCGTGCTTCCTCGTGTTTCCTACCTACCTATCTTCGTAATGAGAGAGAGAGAGAGAGAGAGAGAGAGAGAGAGAGAGAGAGAGAGAGAGATTTAATGAATACTGCTTTCACAAATCTGTTGGGAAGCGGAAAAATAGATAGATACACAGATGTATAGACAAAAAAAATAGAAGCATAAAGGTTCCTTGTCCCATGTACGAGTATATCGATAAATAAATCATTATAACCTCAGGAGAGACGAAAAAAGCCATAACCAATTCCTGCCAAAGAAGGTGCTTGAGCCAGACATGATACACTCGACGAAGTATGGACAGGAGAAACACGAATCGAAAAACAGCGTGAGAGAAAAGTCAAGCATTCTATAATGTCTAAGAATCAAGGCTTCATTTGCATAAAAGGATAAACAAATTAGGATTAGAAGCTTACTCCTTCTGACATCCTACAAAGTTGATTTTATTCTTTTCCAGTAGCCAGTTTTATCATCTAAAACTCTTGGGTCATAATGAGGCCCAAAAAAATAAACAAATCTTGGCACATAACGCGTGAAGCGCCCTCTTTCTCCTTATAAGTGAATTTAACACCCGATTTCCTTTGGTTAATTATTTACTCTTAATCTATTATGAGGGTTCAAGACTTCCTTTGGAGGGACGCTAATCTCATTTCTTGAACAAAAGGTCCAGTGATCCGGTTATCTGTTCACAACGAGGTTCAATTTGCATTTTTTAGATTCAAAGAGATAGTGTATCAATAGCGTATAGGAGGGGGAGGGGTTAAGCAAAGTGTGGTGATTCGATATACAATTTATCTACTGTTCTTTTAGAAGAGATAAAAGCCACAGAGATGAAGATTTAATGTATATGCATTCAGTTCTTTTAGCGAGAGAGAGAGAGAGAGAGAGAGAGAGAGAGAGAGAGAGAGAGAGAGAGAGAGAGAGAGAGAGAGAGAGAGAGATTTATATACAACCTATTCACCAAGAGAGAGAAGGATGACTTAATGGCCAACGTTTTCATCATTCTCCTGCTACAGAGAGAAAGAAAGAGAAAGAGAAAGAGAGGCAGGCTCAAAATTAGATTCTGAAGAGTTTGATCTGTGACACGCGAATGAAAGAAAGTTTCAAAGCTACAACTTTCTTTTTCCTCAAGGCAACGTGATAATTTGATTAGGCCCCGACACACGCATATTCTCTTTGGTGTAATAGGTCATGTCACACGCACTCTCTCTCTCTCTCTCTCTCTCTCTCTCTCTCTCTCTCTCTCTCTCTCTCTCTCACCCAAAATAATCTGAAAATTGTTCTCTTAAACCCTACAAGTGAGTATACGCGTCTGATCTATTTCACCTGACGGAAAGGGGAGAACCTCGTTCAATAAATCTCAATCTCTCTCTCTCTCTCTCTCTCTCTCTCTCTCTCTCTCTCTCTCTCTCTCTCTCTCTCTCTCTCTCTAAATAATATATATATATATATATATATATATATATATATATATATATATATATATATATATGTATATATATATATATATATATATATTCTCTCTCTCTCTCTCAGAAACCTTTACTGTGTGTGTGTGCATGTGTACATTATTTCACAAATTAGACGACCTCGTTCCTCACACTCTCTCTCTCTCTCTCTCTCTCTCTCTCTCTCTCTCAAAAGGACTGAAAACGTTGTTCTATTAAATACCTGCTCCAAACATTGTATATAATTGTACCTAGATAAAGAGCTAACATTTATTCACTGAATACTCTCTCTCTCTCTCTCAAAAGGACTGAAAACGTTGTTTTATTAATTAAGTACCTGCCCCATTCACTGTACAATACAGGAATAGAGAATTTAGGACAAAGGCCAAGCGCTGGGACCTATGAGGTCATTCGGCGCTGTAAAGGAAATTGACAGTAAAGAGGTTTGAAAGGTGTAACAGGAGGAAAACCTCGCACTGCACTATGACACAAATGTTAGACGAGGGTGGAAAGTAAGATGGAAGAAACAGAATGTGAACGGAGGTACAGTAAAAGGGATGAAAGGGGTTGCATCTAGGGGCCGAATGGACGCTGCAAAGAACCTTAAGTAATGCCTACAGTGCACCGCATGAGGCGCACTGACGGCACTACCCCTCTACGGGGACCCATTTATTGTATATTATTTGCACCTGGCTTAAGATATATTTGTTCTCTGTCTCTCTCTCTCTCTCTCTCTCTCTCTCTCTCTCTCTCTCTCTCTCCTCTATACAGCTTTATGTGTTCCAACCAGAAAAGCTAAGTCCTTCCCATAATCTCCCCCCAACCCGGCCAGTTCCCTCACTCTTGCTCCCCCTCCCTCTCCCTTACACAAACACCAACATATAAGCTATACTCACTTTAGCCCTAAACACCCTTGTCCAAACAAAACAAAAAAACGAAAAGAAAAAAAGATAAAATAAAATAAAAACCACGCGAGAAACCCATCAGAATCCTCCTTCCCCTTTTATTTTTCAATATCCTTTCCCCTTCCTTCCCCAAAATCTTCCCCAAGCCCCCTCCCCTTGCGCACCAGTAACCCCTGGGGTCATCTCATCCCATTCTGGGGAGTTCAAAATGTTTCTTTTATTCTTTGCTGCGCTTCTTCGCTCCCTGCGTGAGAAGTCTTCCATTAGGGAATTCCACTGAATTTCAACCGGATTCGTTCTGATATCGGGTCCATTTTCATTGAATTTGCGAAGATACGGTTCGTGACAGAATATAGTGAATTTTAATGGGATTCGTTATGGGAGATCAGGTGATTTTCAACTTAATTCGTTGGGGGAAGTTGGGTGAATTTAGTCTGGTTTTATTGTGAGAGAGTCGGTGCATAAAAATTCAACTCGATGAGATTTCAGCGAATTTACTGAATTCGTTCTGCGATGTCGATGAATTTGAAATAAACTCGTGATTGGACACAGCGCAAATTGTAGTTGAATGTTATGAAATTACGGTGAATTCAATCCGAATTCGTAATATGCGATCTGCAAATTTCAACTGAATAAACAGGATTTTAGTGAATTCAAACCACCTGTAAGTTTCCAACAGTTGTTTATTCAGTGTGAGATTTCGATTTATTTTAACAACAATGACTAAAGTATCCTTTTAGTTTTAACTGAATTCACTATGAGATGGGAGTGAATTTTAACCAAATTTTGTATTGGATTTCAGCGAATTTTTATTGAATAAGTAAGGCTTCACTTATCTCAACTGATTTCATTACAAGACTTTATGGGGCTTATGCAAATTCAACTAATTCAAAAAGGTTTCCATGAATTTCACTGTACACGAGGGCTAACGGAATGCTAAAACTGAACTTACCAAGATATTCACATTAATTTTAATAAGATTCATTGGGGTTTCAGTGAGGAATTTCAATTACTTTTTTATAACTACTACTCAGTAAATTCCAAATCAATTCAGCATAAGAATTCAGTTCATTTTAGTTGAAGTGAACTTGAATGAAATACAACTGAATTCACTGAGAAGTCGTTTTTACACATACAACATTTGCAAACGTCTATTCCGTCACTTTTATATTTTGTTTTAAGTCCAACAGTTTTCATTTGCAAATCATCAAATTCCCATTACGTCTATCCCGAATAACTCTTTCCTATTTCTCTTTGAAATTCCATTATTTTTCTCTCTTCTATATTTCTCCATGCTGAATTCTTATGGAAAAAAAGACAATTCTTTTTCGAAAAATCATCTGAATTGTTCGAGATCTTTTAACTGAATTCACTGGATGAGTTTCAAAGAAATTTTTCTGATTCCACTGCCAGGCTTCAATGAATGAAAACTGAATTCACCTGGATGGCTTCACAGAATTCTAACTCAACTTGCACGTGGGAGGGTGTCAGAGAACATCAGCTGGATTACTTGGCGAGCTTAGATGTTAATTCATTAGCGTGAGTTTTCTCCATATCTTTCATTAATAACGTTCATCTCGTCAGGTACATCGTTTATTCCCTAATCGTATTTCTAATCCGTTCCACTTGCCATTTCCACTCCTCCTCTTCCAAATGTTCCCCTTGCTCCTAGTGTTATTATTTCTCACTAGGCAATAAGATATATATATATATATATATATATATATATATATATATATATATATATATATATATTGTATTTTCCCCTGTACGAGGATTTTAATGTTCCGTAACTGCATTCTTAGTTTATCTATATTTCTCACTAGGCAATATATATATATATATATATATATATATATATATATATATATATATATATATATATATATATATATATATATATATATATATATATATATATATATATATGTATATAATATATATTTATATATATACATATATATATTGTATATTTATATGAGTATATATATAATATATACACACACACACACACACATATATATATATATATATATATATATATATATATATATATATATATATATATATATATATATATATATATATATATATATATATATATATATATATATATATATATATATATTATATATATAGTATAGAGAAATAAGGATAAACTAATTAATATTTATTCATTTATTTATATAAAGTATGTATTATATTTAATATATATATATATATATATATATATATATATATATATATATATATATATATATATATATATATATATATATATATATAAAACCATGACTTCTTCATTCATTCTTCAGCGGGGCTATTTCCCTGGTGCCTGAGGCAAGCCGCGTCCGGTCTTGGTTGCCATATCGGTTCCCATCCTTTCACGCGGTGGAAAGGCCTTTCCTTCCCTTCCTATTTCTAGCTTGTTTCCTCTCTCTCTCTCTCTCGCTCTTCCTCATTTCTCTCTCTGTTTCATTTTCCTTTTATCACCCTTCTCCCTCTCATTTCCTGACCTTTCCAGTTGTTATATTTGGAGGTATTTGAAGAAATGAGAGATCATTGGTATTACTTAAAATGTGACGTTTTCTATTAATTTTCTGTTGAGGCGTTTGATTCTCTCTCTCTCTCTCTCTCTCTCTCTCTCTCTCTCTTCACACACATACAAACATAAAAATCTGATTACAGCTTTACATAAGGACATTTTATGCACAAGAGATGAAAACGATTTACCAATACATGAAATAACATTCACCCAAACATATACATCGATGCACCGCAGACTTAAAATCTCCCCAGCCTAGAACAGATACATACATGCATGCATGCATATACAACTGACTTAATATCACATCGAATACCAAATGACCTCAGAGGTCCCTGTGATCTGCATCACAACATGAATAACACATTAATGCAGGCACATCACGTTATTCAATAACGCACCTATTCCGTTTGTGTAATGCAGTACGGTGATCATGACGTGGGCTCTGTTAAATAGTTTGGGATTACGCGTTATTTCTTTCGGTCGTTTTCATATTTTACGAAATCATATATATATATATATATATATATATATATATATATATATATATATATATATGTGTGTGTGTGTGTGTGTGTGTGTGTGTGTGTGTGTGTGTGTGTGTGTGTGTATGAATGTATGTCAAGGATATGTGCCACAATTCTGCTGAATAAAAACTACTAAATTCTAAATTTTTCCCAGTGTGTTACGGGTATATAAGACCATGTATTTTGAATGCATAAGGGAAGATTTTCCCCATCTACTTTCTTAGGTATTATTAGTGTATTAGTGTACCCATACCGTCAAAACTAGCGGTAATATAAGAGACGGTCGAAAAGTTGAGTTCAGACCGCAAGACTGTCAAGTCCCAAAACGCCGGCCAAGGTGATACCTTCTTTCTGCACACTTATATACTTTTATAGGAGCCATTGGTGACAAGAGGCAGGCGCCGAGATGTATAATAGAGTCTAAAGTTGGAGTTTGTTACCTATAGATTCTCGTTCTTATGAGGGCAAAAGCATAGATACATAATGGGTTTTATAGTATAGAGACGACTATCGTGATTATTATTAATGTTCTAACAATCGTGTGAAAATATGATAAGGGACAGAATTCAGATCATCCACCTTCCACAGAGAAGAACGCCACTATGGTGAATGATAAACAGGCAAAACACACCAAGAGAATATAGGTATATTAAAATGGAGATGACCGCAGCAAATAAATCCAGATTATTCAACAAAACATTAAATTCATACAAATATCAAGAGCTAACAAATATATAAAAATATTAGCAAGGAGATATGTAAAAATTGAGATCTACTCATTGTATATAAAAAGGTTACATATAACAAGTCGTTAATCGACTTTTATTTTCTTCACTGAATACAAAAAAAAAAAAATCCACCAAGAAATGGGTTAATCCGTATTCATTCCACAAATACACCAAAAACGTTCAAACATAAACGACAAATACCGAAAAATACATATTATCCACACAAAGAACTTAGTCACGCAGGAAAAACAAATAAAATCGGCAAAAAGCGTCAGTCACTTTGCAATTCGTCCACAAGCACACACAAACATTTTACAAATAAAATCGACAAAGAAGTAATCAACTTCCATTTCGTGTCCATTGGCATTTGCACTTTTTTAAGATAAATCGAAAACCTTTGTGTGTCAGGCTGCACTGAATCTCTCAAATTTATTCAGAATCTGTTCACAAAAAGGCAACGTCCAAACAGCGTCATTTAACCTGAGCAATTGATTAGACAGTAATGAAAGTGATAGTCTTTGCGTCGCTTCTTATCGATGCACTGCCTTTCATTAAGCTCGAAATTCTCTCTCTCTCTCTCTCTCTCTCTCTCTCTCTCTCTAGTCTTGCATGTCTGGGCCCCAAACTACCTTACACCTGCACGGGCGAAAGCCTGTTCTCTTTTTCTTCTTCGTGTAAGATCTCTCTCTCTCTCTCTCTCTCTCTCTCTCTCTCTCTCTCTCTCTCTCTCTCTCTCTCTACCCTCGCATGGGTTTTTGTTTTTTCTCTCTCTCCCCTTTACCATGCTGTTCTCTCTCTCTCTCTCCGTACCCCACATTATCTATCTCTAACATCGAGTAGAGGTCACTAATATCTCTCTCTCTCTCTCTCTCTCTCTCTCTCTCTCTCTCTCTCTCTCTCTCTCTCTCTCTCTCTCTCTCCCCACATTATCTGGCCGCTTCCATTCATCCCTTCGACGGGGACAGCCATTCAGCGGACTCTCTCATTTCCATGACTTTAAATCTTAACCCTTTCGCCTCATCGGAATCAAAAATAAAAACATAAAAATATTCATTTAACATCCATCGAATATTCTCCATCAAATCTGTATTAATTCTTTCCCCTAGAAAGTGGCACCTGTCACTATCGGTGACATTTGGAAAAAATATATTCACGCGATAAAATGTTCATTTGACCGATTAAAACTTGCATTTGTTTGACTCCGACAAAGGTCATGCTTAGAGGACCTGAATGAGTCTGCGTAAAATGCGGATGGATGAATGAAGTAACGACATGGAAGAAGGAATAACAGTGAAATATAAAGGAATGGGTATGCACAGGACTGAAAGAATAATTGTTCTGAAAAAGGATGGGAGGAGATGAGATGAAATAAACAGAAATAATGGAATACTGAAATACACAATGACTGCGATACGCCTTGGATTGAAAGGGAAAAGCAAATCAAAGAGGTCAGAAAAACATTCACAGCAAAATTTGCCAGAATAAATGTTTTACAGCAGTTGAAAAGAAGGATGAGGAAAAAAGAAGGAGATGCAAGACATGAAATCGTCGAAGTTACAGGAAAGGCTAAAAGACAGAAGACATAAAAACAGGTGAGGAGAAAAGGGGAGACGAGAGACGAGAGAATAAGCGATGGTGGTGAGAGAGAATGTGCACAAATGGTTGACGAGAAAAAAAGAAGAGATTAAAAATCTGAATAAATTTACCAATAAATTATATGAAAAACGAATGGAAATAAGAAAAGAAATTAAAGAAGTATAAACTTGGAAAACAACACGCACAAATTTACAAGGACCCTGATCAAAAAAGAAAAACAAGGATAAAATATAGGTGAGAGAAATCTTAATAATACTGATGAAAGCAATAAAGATAAAAATAATGACAAACGAATAAACGTTTACATAAACACCTAAACAAGTCCGAAATATAAGACGGACGGAACCCTATACTTTGCCGTACGCGTTCAAGCGCTTGGCAAAAGCATAGGGCTATTACACAAAGGGGATACATCAAGCCTGGCATAAAAAGCAATACTTTCCGATGTAGCAATTGCTTCTGTAATATAAAATTGTAGGTAAAGGTTGCTTATAAGGCTTTTATAACAATCAGTGGAATAAATTAAAATTTCTCTCTCTCTCTCTCTCTCTCTCTCTCTCTCTCTCTCTCTCTCTCGTTGTTTTAAAACCTATTAACTTATTGAGTTTCATTATTCTCTTCTTCTCTTTTCCTGTCTTTTACTGTTAAAAACAAACAATTTTTTTGAACATACTGTTTTCGTGTTCTTCTTCAAATGTCCCTTGCGTAAGAGAATGTCAAAATGTACACACGCCGATGGAAATCGTAAGGTTCCGTAACTCAAAACCTTTGTAGAGGTCACTGTGGGTCAAGCCCTTGGGCATCAGTGGGGTGGTACATGTTCCGTTTAACATGGAATGTAAAGAGAACGGTTAAGATGCCACACGATCCTATTTCAGATGATAGTGTTTGAAACTACTGCGGCAGTGAATTATTATTAGGCGAGAAGAGGTTAATTTAATCAATTAAAAATATAACTAACAGAAAAGGAATGATGAATAAAATGAAAATACATAAATAAATGTGTGGGATAATAGCAGTACTAATAAGAATAAAGGAAAATTGATAAGTGAGGGACACGGAATAATAAGGAAAATAATATAACGAACAAATAGAGGAATAAATATTGTAGAAATCTAGAAAAATGGATAATAAATACACCAAATCAAACCTCTTCAAATTACAACCAAAATATGAGCGCATGAACATGTATGAAATTGATAATCAAAAAAATTTTTTACAGTACATAAAGAAATTTACAGAAGACTATTATTATCAATATTCAAAGAAACGGGTTACAAGAAAAACATGCAATCAACACAGTCTGCTAAGGCAAAGGAAAATTTTTCGGAATAAGCAGAAACAATTAAAATATTATTCGTCTATCTAAATAACAGGTACACATACAAGCTGAGCAACAATTCTTTGGTAGGTAAATATCGAACCTCTTCAAAGAGGTAAAACACTGAAATGTTAAATGAAGTTTTTGTGCCAAAATCTCTTCAGAATCTGACGTATAAAACGAAGTATGCACAGTTTTCCCCGTGCGTAACTGTGACTGATAGAAAGATAGACTCCTCGGTCGCAGCTTTGATATCGTACATGGTCGGTATTTGTCTAAACCCTCACTCGTTGCCGTAATCTTTGACGATGTACAAGTAGATCAATCAATAGTGATAGGTAAAATCGCCGTAAAACGTAAACTCATTAAAAACTTATTAATAAAACAAAATAATGAATAAATGTTGCAAAATAAAATTCTAACGTCTTAAATGAAAATGAAAGTGGAACTTTAATCAATGGGGAGATGAACCGATGACTACGAAATGAGTGGATAATGATCACTGATTCATATGAGTCAATGGGGGACGGAAATGAATGACGTTTGGAAATGAGATAATATCCAGAGTCAACGCAGGGAGCAACGAATTCCTCCATCAGATTCTTAAAAAAGAAAATCAAGGATGGGAGAAATCTATGAAGTACCCTGTCCTAGCAGATAAGAAATAGATTAATAGAAAATATGAAAATGTGTTTATACAACTGGAATGAAACATAAGAGACGTTCAAGAGGAAAACCGATCAAACAATTAAAAGGCGTATTAATACATTTATAAACATTGCACATAAGTGTATGTATGTAAATGTATACATACATAAATACATACATATGTATATATATACACTATGAGTATAGTGTTATAAATAAATAACTAATATATATATATATATATATATATATATATATATACATATATACGGGTATACGTATATATGACCCTCGTAATATGATCAGTGACATTCTTGCCTACCAAACTACAAGAGCCATATTTGACTCCTGAGAGAAGACGGGCGGGGAGACACACACCGCTCTCTATACAATTACAATGTGTCATGATGACCAATAGCAAGTCACGATTCAAAATATCTTACGATGAATTTACATGTTTATGTCCTCAAATGACTTTAATGTATGATAACTGACTTGAAATACAAGTGGAGAAACTCGAGAGGAATGTTTACGAAAACCAAATACAAAAATAAACAAAGCATTTTCAGATACTTATCAATTATTATCGAGCGCAAATTCGTGAGGAAAAAAAAATTTTTAATTAAATATCAATATGACGTTAACAGAAATACAACAGTGAACAAAACGAAATCGAGACAGGCCATCAGCGTTCGCATCATCCCTAGTAATATCTCTGTCGGCATCGCTTCAAAGCGATTAATAATTTCCAGTGGAAAATGTCGCCAAGCATTCAAGGTTAACAAATATTCAAGGTCATCCACGACTGAAGGTCACTTCAAGAGAGGAATACTCACAGTTCATAGTAATGTTATCAATGAATTAGGGATATCGAAGTTTTATAGGTGGGCAAATATTCAAGGTCACCGAAATGTACAGCTCATCGAACATACAATGTTTTCAGGCAAAAAGGTCATCTTAAATTTTTAAAATAATAATGAAATCGAGTCATCAAACATTCAGTCACCTAACACTTACAGTTATGATCGTCAGGCATATTACACCATAAATTTATAAAGGTCGTTCATTTTCAAAAGTCATCAACTTTTCAGTCACTCATGATTCAAGGTCAACAAGGTTTCAACTTTAAGGAACAGAGGTCAACATGGGTTTACGATGATCAAATATGAAAGATGTCATGCATTTCAGCTCAACTCGGATTTAAGATCATAAAAAACGACGGTTTTACGTAAAAATGGATTTAAGATTATTGGATTTGAGATCGTCAAAACTTAAAAGATTACAGGTCATCAAAACGAGGTCATTAGGCATTCCAGTTTAACACATAAACTTCAAAATGGCCAAACATCCAAAGGTTAATTCGTAATCGAGGTCAAATTCTATGAATCATGATAATGTGAACAACTGCTAACTATTAGCAAACACTGTCATACCCACGTAACTACATAAACCACAATATGATAACAAAAAAAGACAACAATAACACTATCCTCGATACAGTCCGGAAACATAAACGTCATTATCATTAACAGATTAAATAATAATCATTGTCATCCCACAAAACCAATAATAATAATAATAACAGAAACATCGCTCTCTCGCAATGCTCCATCCTCAGTCGCCTATCCAGAAACAATCAAGGCCATTAACTGATCCACTTCCGCCGGTCACAAACGGCCATTCCACGGCACGGAACGAAAATTACACTAGCCTCTCAGAGTTGTTAACTTCTAATGGTTCTTAACAAACTTGATCTGGGTTCATAATTTGTAACAAAGAATGTTATAGGCCATACACTTATAATCATTCATATATAAAACACATTTTACATACATAATATACAGACATACATACATACATGTATGCATGCATACATACATACATACATACCTGTACACACACAACCACACACACACGCACGCACACACAGAAACACACACACACACACACACACACATATATATATATATATATATATATATATATATATATATATATATATATATATATACAAACAAATACAGTCCATCATTATCCGAGCTTCTGTTGCAATTCCCTCCCTATTTTACTAGGAGTGTGGAATGCTGACAAAGGTGTGGTAAATGTGTGTGATTGGGATGGTAGAGAACTCTCTTAAAGCTGAAGCTTAACCACTACCTGTTCCAAAGTCCAGGTCTCTGTCCATTTAGTAATTGCATTTCTGCTTTTGCACTATTACATAATGTTATAGTTTCTAATTTCATTCTCCCACAGACCTTATACTTTTCTTTATATTCCTTCAAACAAATAAAAATATAAATAAATAATAGATGTATATATGTGTGTGTGTGAATACCACAGGAAAATAAGTCAGTAGATCAGTACCAAGTGCTTTCGCGTTTATTCACTCGTGAATAAAAGCGAAAACGCTTGGTACTGATCTACTGACTGCTATTTTCCTGTGTTTTTTTTTTTTAGGTGGTACTAGCTTTTACTACATTACGTGCATCTCCTGTGATTGTTTGAGCACATGCACACACACACACACACACACACACACACACAACAATTAACGCATAAACATCGACTTCACTATACCTATCAAATGCGTTTACCGACCCAAGTACCATTTCAAAATGGGCATAGATTTGAACCCTGACCAAGGTAGGCGCTTTTGTCATAATTATAAACTTCCCTTTGAGTCTGAATCTTTCCAGAAGTATTGAATTCCATAACAATAGTTCATTTGTGGCTTCATATCTGAAATATGTAAATCTAGAGAGATAGAGAGAGAAGCCGCAACTTAACCACTGCGGTCACGAGTTAACATAAACACACTTATGCATACACTTACATCCATAAGCATATAGTTCGATATAAGGGTATACATGAATCATGACATATAAATTGCCGTCCACCGTCCATATACGTAAATGTTTTTGTTGGATCACACGCATTTAATATTCAAATTAGTTTCCATATGCACACCGGTCATACAAGCAGTACATGCAACCTTTTTGCATACTCATCCGAGTCGCGAAGGTAATATATACAAACACGAATATTCCTACATAAATGCATACATACATACATACATACATACATATATATATATATATATATATATATATATATATATATGAGACACTGAATACATCCATCATAACAACAAAAGTACATTGTATTCTAGAGTAGTGCTCGCAGACATACATACATGCGTTATATGTCGGTACAAAACAAACAAAAACACACAAACTTATACACACCCAAGCAGATCACCAGTATATTGTTATGAATGTGTTTTAAAAAGAGCGGACAACACCAGCTTTTAACACATTCTGCTGTAAAGACATGAATCAAAATTTAAATGTTCGTTAAAATGCGTTTTTACAATACTTTTAAACAATCTACAGCAGATACTCGTACTTTAAATCACCTAATTTTGTACTCTCTACTATCGCATTAAGTCACAGTTCCGTCAGTTTTTAATACGTCGATATCAAAAGTCACCTAAATGGTTGTTTAAAGCATTTTAAACTGCATTTTTAGATTAATCTCAAATACAACTGTAAGGGTTTTCTCAATCACCATAAGCTCTCGATGAGATAGTCTTTTAACTCTATCTTGAAGTTCAAATTAATAAGTCGATTAATTACTAAACATTCACCGTAGTTAGATTACTATTGTCAATCACTTAACTGTAATACATTTATTAGCTTTGATGTTTTTCTCCACAAACAGTTTAAACCAGTTCACTATTCCATCTAACCGAAGTGATTTTGTTAACCGGTGAGGTAAGCTCCACTTATTTACAATAATGATAAATCACTTAAACGTTCCATTTCTCTACAGCAATCAGGATTTATTGACACGCTTCACCTATTTAGGAAAAAAACATAAATTATTCAAAAGTTACACCTCATCAAAACACCAAGGAGAAAATCATCACTGTTTAATCACTTAAGTAGCTCATGTTATTCACTTTGTCCTGTTTCCCTCACTTAACAATTTTATCAGTCGTTGAATCCTGTTCCACTTATTTAGACAGATTCGTGGATCTCTGACTCCTCTCCCAATTATTCAAGCTCGACTTCTTTCACCACAGATCAACGTTCCACTTCCTTCGATTTTATCTATTCAATACGCTGTCCACCTTCACTTCTTTGGGCTGATTTCATTTTATCACTGTATCGCGTGACACTTCAGAATGATTTCATCAATCATTCAACCACGTCCCACTTATTTAGGCTGATTTCACGAATCGCTGAATCACGTTCCACTTATTAAGATGAATCATGAGTCATTACGTCTGGCCAACAGTAATCGTCCAGAAAAAGAGTCATCTCATGTTAATTATCCACACACCTTCCGTCAGGCTTTGTGTTTCTGAAGCAATTACACACTTAGGACGCAGAATTAATCACTTTTAATGACTCCTACCGCTCGATAGCCACTCTCGGTTACACTCACTCACTCACACACACACACACACACACACACATAAACACAAACATATACACACATATACAGAGATTAATATTTTCTTTTCACATGGAATGCTACTACACTTGTTTTAACATTTTAATTCTTAAATAAAAAAAATTACATTTAAAATGTGTAAAGAATTTTTTTTATTTTCCATGAAATACACTTACATGGTGTAATAAATCACAAAACTTTTTTTAATACATTTTAACTGGCCATTTCCTTATAATATTAACTAGTTTATACAATTGATTTTCCGCTGTTTCTGTAAGTGCGGTCTAAACTATATAAATATATATATATATATATATATATATATATATATGTGTGTGTGTGTGTGTGTGTGTGTGTGTGTGTCTGTGAGTGTGGGTATAACTGGGTTTTGGGTTGTTTCTTTAAGTACAGTGTATATTAGGCTATCCTTATATATATATATATATATATATATATATATATATATATATATATATATATATATATATATATATATATATATATATATATATATATATATATATATATATATATGTATATATATGTATATATATACATATATACTGTATATATATATATATTAATGTTAAGAATCTGACGCCACTGAAATTCGATAGCATCAATATCACTGAAACAATATATAAAGAACAACTTTTCTTTAAAGATTTGTTGCTTCTATTTTAATACAGATTATGGTAAAATGATAATAATAAATAACAATAATTACTTTTGATACTACAAACATACTGATAATAAAAACCCAAAGAAAACCAAACTGGATTAACAGGTAAATGAATAACGCATGCACGTGTATTGCTTGCTTAGCGCGGTAAACTATCCATGTGGTTCTAACCACGGGGGAATTCCCCCCCTTAAGGAGAATTCCAGTTGGGAGGGGGGGGGGAATCGTGAACACAGAATGGCAGGCTCAAACAGGCTCTAGGACCACACAAAACTCAGTGTGCATCGGTCAGCACTACTGAGAGGTCACGCTGGGCTTTCTCGCCGCTAGCGTGTGTTAATGTTAGTATTTTATTGGATATTATTTGGAATGCACCTTTTGAGGCAGACAATTTTGGAAAACGGAGGGGGGGTGAATGACATTCTGACATATGGTGAAAGGGTGCATGGGCCAAAAAAAGGTTGAGAACCACTGAATACACAAAACGGTGCTAAACTTTTCAAAGGATAGGTTTCCCCTTTATCAAATACCTAAAACAGTAAAACAAGTCATTCAGTGAAGCACAGTCTCAGAGGGAAGAAGACATTATGAAGTTCACCCGTAGTTACGGCAGGGAAAACAAAAATCAAAAGTATAGTAAGCAGCATCTAATTAACGCAAGTCGCTTAATCCGTTAGATACATTTCACAAAAAGATGGAATACAGTAAGCACCATTTCAAATAGTCTGCATTTCTGTAAATAATATTTAGTAAACATTAATAGTGTTACTACTTTAATAACCATTACTTATCATAATTATTATTTGCAGTAATGAATTGGTGGTATTTTCAAGCAGTATATTATCATACCATACTACAGCTCTCAATCACACTTCACCTATTGTTACACTATTACATTTATTCACGTGTACTCATCCATTTTCATAAAATAAATAAATATATATATATATATATATATATATATATATATATATATATATATATATATATACACTCTAACATTACCATGTCCATAACTTTTCTTAGTCGTCATACCAGTATAGAGCCCAGTAATTTTTTCAAAATTATTTTTCTTACCTAGTTTACCTGTTTACCTGTGAATAAATAATTTCCCACATTACAGACATACTCTTCCACTCTCTCTCTCACACAAACAAACACACAAACACGCAAACACACACACACATATATACCTATATATATATATATATATATATATATATATATATATATATATATATATATATATATATATATATATATGTGTATGTGTGTGTATATATACTATATACACAGATGGAGAATACATGACTTTAAGTAGATGCTAATCTTTAATAGTATCTTATCATACAACTCATTCCCACTTACAGCTAAATACAATGCCAGAATAATTTTTTTTACAGGCGTAAAAAAAAATGTATACGCAAGCACGCCCGCACACCCTCAACTCAACACAACACAAACATATATATATATATATATATATATATATATATATATATATATATATATATATATATATATATATATATATATAGTGTACATATCATAAGTGAACAATTTCAATTCTGTTATGAAGACTAACAAATCTTCACGTAGGTATTTCTGTACATTGGAAAACATTTATGTTGGACGCACTCGTTAACAATCGTCACTAAGCCCTTAATGGTTTAAGAACTTGTAGAGGGAAAACCAAACATCAGTTGCAAAGCAACCAAAAACCTTGAAATTACCAGCCCTCCATATGAATGGCTATGTACTTAATTTCATATGTGTGTGTGTGTGTGTGTGTGTGTGTATAAACGAATATACAGATATTAATAAATATATTCGTTTCCTTATTTAATTGTAATTCATCTACACTTTGCTGACTACCTGATCATCCCACAGTGCAAAAATCCGCCCCAAAATTCCCCAAACACCTGAGGATCTCAGTTGTTATTTTCGCGTGGGAAATGAACCAAAAGATAATGATTCTCAAGGGATAACATATAAAAAATATTACAGAACGAAGGAAAATCTCCTCGAGTATTCATTCATCAATCTTATGTATGAGACCGACTGATTTATCCTACAAACTTCCGTCGTGTCTGAGATCGTGCGGCTCATGAGGTCGGAAAAAACATTGTTTCCTTTCGGAGAGCGTTGGATTTAAATTCATCCTTATTCATTCAGAGATTTGTGTGTGTGTGTGATACGTGTGTGAATATGTGGGTGTGACAGCTCACAATGGAGCCAGGACAAACGTGAACGTCGAGCGTGAGTGTGAAGAGCAAAGGAGGAGAGAAGAAAAGTGTGCATCGACGCGAGGCGAGTTTCTAGCGCCATATTTGCTCCTACCGTTAGTCCGTAGGAGGCACACGAGCCTAGGAGTGGGGGCGGGGGTGGGGGTGGTGGGGTCACCCTCATGCTACCAGGAGAGCCAGTGTCCCGCCTCCCCTCCCCGACTATTGCTGCTTCGGCTACTACTCCTGCTAGTACTATTCCGACTCATAGCCAAAGCGATGCTAGGGGCAGCAGTAAGGGCAGGAGTTGTGGCAGTTAAGGGTAGGGCGAGGGCTGCGACACAAGCGGCTTGGGCTACAGACGAAGGCGAAGACGAGAGACCCGCGCAAGACGGTCACAATTGGAGGAGGAGGCTGGCCAGAGCTGATCCACCCTCCCCGCACAAGCATCACTGACACACTGAAGACAGAGAGAGAGAAAGAGAGGCAGATTCGCGCACGCGCCACCACGTGTTCACGGTCTCTCTCTCTCTCTCTCTCTCTCTCTCTCTCTCTCTCTCTCTCTCTCAGATCTGAGCATCTCTCTCTCTCTCTCTCTTTCTTTCAAAGCACAAACTAACATCTCTCTCAATCTCTCAGACTCCAGCATCTACATCTCTCTCTCTCATCTCTCTCACATATAACAGACCACACATCACTCTCCTGCTCCTTCACACACACCTACAAATACTATTACTATCATCACTGCATCACCTTCACCATAACCTGCCGGCCTCACCGTCATCACCATCATACTCATTATTATCACCATTAGCACTGTCATCATTAACATCATCATCTCCAGATCTCCGGAGATCATCTCCGTCAACTTCAAACCACAAATCATACAGCCGCATCTGATCTTCGCTTCCACAAGGGGCATTTTAAATCCGATCTTGATTAGCACAAAAAAAAGACTAACAAAAAACAGAAGAAAAATCTCAACAGCATCGAATCCGATATTGATTCTCTCTCTCTCTCTCTCTCTCTCTCTCTCTCTCTCTCTCTCTCTCTCTCTCTCTCTCTCTCATGGTTTGATGAAAAAGTACGAGTCTATATGATGAGCGTCTGTTTATAAACGAGCGAAATTTAAACGTATTTCTCTGTATAAAATCAAATGTCTTATGAATTTACTTATCAGGTGAAAATATATCTAAATTTTATTGTTAAAATAAGACCACAAATCCAAGGAAAGCCATTATCTTGAAAATACAAAAGTAATAAAAGTAATCTGATTACCAAACAAAACGGTCTTATTTGCACACAGATAAAATGTCTACAACAGAGATAAAAATAAAATTATGAACAGCAATAAAAATGAAACTATCAGGAACATTTCATATAAATTTGGAAGGAGATAGCTATCGACATCTCCTAGAGACTCTTAAGATAGTGTCAAATTGTTCTGTTATGTATTTATACAAAAAACTATACAGTTGGTGATATGGTGAGTTATTCTTATTATTAAATTAAGTATTACTTTAAAATTTAATGAATAAATCATTATTTTAAGAAAATAAACCGAATAAGTATGACCTCAAGAAAAGGCTAAAGTAAGTATTTAGATGTGATTCAAGAAAATCTGGCTATCAAGCAGAGCACTGAAGCACTTTCAGCCATTCACCGATTAAGACAAAGGAAGGAGGAAATCTTGACTGGTTGGACATCAGGATAGAAACAAGGCGGTGGGAACAAAGATCACCAAGATGGAAACAAGGAACAGAGATCTGGTTGGAACATCAGAATGGAAACAAGGCAAGGTAGAGAACAAAGATCAAGGTGGTGGGAACAAGATGGAAACAAGGCAGGTGGGAACAGAGATCACCAAGATGTAAACAAGGTGGGGAACAGAGACCACCAAGATGGAAACAAGGTGGTGGGAACAGAGAGATCACCAAGATGGAAACAAGGCGGTGGGAAAACAAAGATCACCAAGATGGAAACAAGATCACCAAGATGGGGAACAGAGATCACCAAGATGGAAACAATGCAGTGGGAAAAGAGATCAAAGATGGAAACAAGGTGGTGGGAACAGAGATCACCAAGATGGAAACAAGGAGGTGGGAAAAGAATCACCAAGATGGAAACAAGGTGGTGGGACAGAGATCCCAAGATGGAAACAAGGGAAAAGAGATCACCAAGATGGAAACAATGCAGTGGGAACAGAGATCGCCAAGATGGAAACAATGCAGTGGGAAAAGAGATCACCAAGATGGAAACAAGGTGGTGGGAACAGAGATCGCCAAGATGGAAACAATGGTGGGAAAAGAGATCACCAAGATGGAAACAAGGAGGTGGAACAGAATCGCCAAGATGGACAACAGAGATTGCCAAGATGGAAACAAGGTGGAACAGAGATCACCAAGATGGAAACAATGCAAAGAGATCACCAAGATGGATGGAAACAATGAGTGGGAACAGAAGATGGAAACAAGGTGGTGGGAACAAGATGGAAACAAGGTGGTGGGAACAGAGATCACCAAGATGGGGAGATCAGAAGATGGAAACAAGGCAGTGGGAAAAAAGATCACCAAGATGGAAACAAGGTGGTGGAAACAGAGGTCAGATGGAAACAAGGTGGTGGGAACAGAGATCACCAAGATGGAAAAACAGAGATCACCAAGATCAAGGTGATGGGAACAGAGATCACCAAGATGGAACAAAGATGGGAACAGAGACAAGATGGAAACAAGGCAGTGGGAACAGAGATCACCAAGATGGAAACAAGGTGATGGGAACAGAGACCACAAGATGGAAACAAGGCGGTGGAAACAGAGATCACCAAGATGGAAACAATGGTGGGAACAGAGATCACCAAGATGGAAACAAGGTGGTGGAACAGAGATCACCAAGATGGAAACAAGGTGGAGGGAACAGAGATTGCCAAGATGGAAACAATGCGGTGGGAACAGAGATCACAAGATGGAAACAAGATGGGGAAACAAAGATGGAAACAGGTGGGGAACAGAGATCACCAAGATGGAAACAAGATGGGAACAGAGATCAAGATGGAAACAAGGTGGGAACAGAGATCACCAAGATGGAAACAACAATCATCAAGATGCACCAAGATGAAACAATGTGGTGGGAGATCGGATGGAACAAGAGTGGGAACAGATCAAGATGATGGTGGGAACAGAGAAAAGATGGAAAACAAGGTGGGAAAGAGATCACCAAGATGGAAACAAGGAGGTGTGAACAGAGATCGCCAAGATGGAAACAAGGAGGTGGGAACAGAGATTGCCAAGATGGAAACAATGATGGAAACAAGGTGGTGGGAAAAGAGATCGCCAAGATGGAAACAAGGTGGTGGGAAAAGAGATCACCAAGATGGAAACAATGCAGTGGATGGAAACAATGCAAACAGAGATCACCAAGATGGAAACAAGGAGGTGTGGAACAGAGATCAAGGTGACTGGGAACCAAGATGGAAACAATGGGTGGGAAAAGAGATCACCAAGATGGAAACAAGGTGATTACAGTGGGAACAGAGATCACCAAGATGGAAACAAGGTGGTGGGAACAGAGATCGCCAAGATGGAAACAAGGTGGTGGGAACAGAGATCGCCAAGATGGAAACAATGCAGTGGGAAAAGAGATCACCAAGATGGAAACAAGGTGGTGGGAACAGAGATCGCCAAGATGGAAACAATGCGGTGGGAAAAGAGATCACCAAGATGGAAACAAGGTGGTGGGAACAGAGATCACCAAGATGGAAACAAGGTGGTGGGAACAGAGATCACCAAGATGGAAACAAGGTGGTGGGAACAGAGATCGCCAAGATGGAAACAAGGTGGTGGAAACAAAGATGGAAACAATGCAGTGGGAAAAGAGATCACCAAGATGGAACAGAGATCACCAAGATGGAAACAAGGTGGTAGGAAAAGAGATCACCAAGATGGAAACAGGCAGTGGAACAAGATGGAAACAAAAAGATGATTACACAAGGTGGGAACAGAGATCAAAGATGGAAACAAGGTGGTGGGAAAAGAGATCACCAAGATGGAAACAATTGGCGGTGGGAACAGAGATCACCAAGATGGAAACAATGGTGGGAAAGAGAACAATGGAAACAAGGTGGTGGAAAAGAGATGCCAAGATGGAAACAAGGCAGTGGGAACAGAGATCACCAAGATGGAAACAAGGTGGTGGGAACAGAGATCGCCAAGATGGAAACAATGCGGTGGGAAAAGAGATCACCAAGATGGAAACAAGGTGGTGGGAAAAGAGATCACCAAGATGGAAACAAGGCAGTGGGAACAGAACAGAGATCAAGGCCAAGATGATGAAACAAGGTGGTGGGAACAGAGATTGCCAAGATGGAAACAAGGCAGTGGAAACAGAGATCACCAAGATGAAACAGTGGAAAAGATGGAAACAAGGCAGTGGGAAAGAGATCACCAAGATGGAAACAAGGTGGTGGGAACAGAGATCACCAAGATGAAACAAGGCAGTGGGAACAGAGATCACAAGATGGAAACAAGGCGGTGGGAACAGATCAAGATGGAAACAAGGTGGTGGGAACAGAGATTGCCAAGATGGAAACAATGCACCAAGATGGAAACAAGGTGGTGGGAAAAGAGAACAGAGATCACCAAGATGGAAACAAGGTGCAGTGGGAACAGAGATCACCAAGATGGAAACAAGGTGGTGGGAACAGAGATCGCCAAGATGGAAACAAGGTGGTGGGAACAGAGATCACCAAGATGGAAACAATGCAGTGGAACAAGATGGAAACAAGGCAAGATGGAAAACAGAGGTGGGAACAGAGATCACCAAGATGAAACAAGGTGGTGGGAACAGAGATCACCAAGATGGAAACAAGGTGGTGGGAAAGAGATCACCAAGATGGAAACAATGCAGTGATGGAACAAAGAAGATGGAAACAAGGCAGTGGGAACAGAGATCACAAGATGGAAACAAGATGTGATGTAAACAAATGCAGTGGGAACAGAGATCACAAGATGGAAACAAGGTGGTGGGAAAAGAGATCACCAAGATGGAAACAAGAGATCACCAAGATGGAAACAAGGAGGTGAAACAGAGATCACCAAGATGAAACAAGGTGGGTGGGAACAGAGATCACCAAGATGGTGGAAAGAGATCACCAAGATGGAAACAAAGGAGGGGTGGGAACAGAGATCACCAAGATGGAAACAACTGGGTGGATGGAAACAAGAGAGAGATCACCAAGATGGAAACAAGGTGGTGGGAACAGAGATCGCCAAGATGGAAACAGAGAAAGGGATCACAAGATGGAAACAAGGGGAAACAATGTGGGAAAGAGATCACCAAGATGGAAACAAGGCATGGAAACAGAGATCACCAAGATGGAAACAAGGTGGTGAACAGAGATTGCCAAGATGTGGTGGGAAAAGAGATCACCAAGATGGAAACAAGATGGATGGAACAAGGCAGGGAACAGAGATCACCAAGATGGAAAACAAGGAAACAGAGATCGCCAAGATGGAAACAAGGCGGTGGGAAAAGAGATCACCAAGATGGAAACAAGGTGGTGGGAACAGAGATCAAGATGGAAACAAGATGGAAAACAAGGTGGTGGGAACAAGACAGAGATCACCAAGATGGAAACAAGGTGGTGGAAAAGAGATGGATGAAACAAGATGGGAAACAAGGTGGGAACAGATCACCAAGATGGAAACAAGGCGTGGAAACAAGGAACAAGAGATCACCAAGATGGAAACAAGGTGGTGGGAAAGAGATCAAAGATGCAAGGCAGTGGGAAAAGAGATCACCAAGATGGAAACAAGGAGGTGTGAACAAAGATCACCAAGATGGAGACAAGGTGGTGGGAAAAGAGATCACCAAGATGGAAACAAGGTGGTGGGAAAGAGATCACAAGATGGAAACAAGGTGGTGGATGGAAACAAGTCAGAACAGAGAAGATCGAAACAAGATGGAAACAAAGATGCAGTGGGATGGAAACAAGGTGAGTCAGAGATCACCAAGATGGAAACAAGGTAGGAACAGAGATCACCAAGATGGAAACAAGGTGGTGGGAAACAGAGGGAAACAAGGCAGTGGAGAAACAAGGTGTGAAACAGAGATCACCAAGCCAAGATGGAAAGAGATCACCAAGATGGAAACAAGGTGGTGGGAACAGAGATCACCAAGATGGAAACAAGGCAGTGGGAACAGAGATTGCCAAGATGGGAACAAGGTGGTGGGAACAGAGATCACCAAGATGGAAACAAGGCTGGAAAAGAGATCACCAAGATGGAAACAAGGTGGTGGGAACAGAGATTGCCAAGATGGAAACAAGGTGGTGTGAACAGAGATTAAGAAAGATGGAAACAAGGTGGTGGAACAGAGATCGCAAGATGGAAACAAGGTGGTGGGAACAGAGATCACCAAGATGGAAACAAGGTGGAACAGAGATCACCAAGATGGAAACAAGAGATCGCAAGATGGAAACAATGCAGTGGGAAAAGAGATCACCAAGATGGAAACAAGAGATTGCAAGATGGAAACAAGGGTGGAGATCACCAAGATGGAAACAAGGTGGGAACAGAGATCGCAAGATGGAAACAAGGCAGGTCAGAGATCCAAGATGGAAACAAGGTGGTGGGAACAGAGATCACCAAGATGGAAACAAGGCAGGGAACAGATATCACCAAGATGGAAACAAGGCAGTGGGAACAGAGATCCAAGATGGAAACAAGGCCAGAGATCACCAAGATGGAAACAAGGTGGTGGGAACAGAGATCACCAAGATGGAAACAAGGTGGGGAACAGAGATCAACAAGATGGAAACAAGATTGCCAAGATGGAAACAGGCAGTGGAACAGAGATCACCAAGATGGAAACAAGGAAACAAGGGTGAACAGAGATCACCAAGATGGGAACAAGGTGGTGGGAACAGAGATTGGATGGAAAAGGTTGGAACAAGATGGAAACAAGGTGGTGGGAACAGAAGATGGAAACAAGGCAGTGGGAACAGAGATCGCCAAGATGGAAACAAGATGATGAAACAAGGTGGTGGGAACAGAGATCGCCAAGATGGAAACAAGGTGGGGAACAGAGATCACTTTCAAGATGGAAACAAGATGGAAACAGAAACAATGGTGGGAACAGAAATCACCAAGATGGAAAGAGTTAAGGTGGTGGGAACAGAGATCAAGGTGGTGAGACCAAGATGGAAACAAGGATGGTGGGAAACAGAGATCGATGGAAACAAGGCAAGGATGGAACAGGTGGTGGGTTCAAGGAACCCAGAGATGAGACAAGGTGGTGGGAACAAGATGGGAAACAATGCAAGGGAAAGAAGATCACCAAAGATGGAAACAAGGTGGTGGGAACAGAGACTACCAAGATGGAAACAAGGTGGAGAGATCACCAAGATGGAAACAAGGTGGTGGGAACAGAAGAGATCAGGAAACAAGGTGGTGGGAACAGAGATCACAAAGATGGAGACAAGGTGGGAGATGGAAAGATGGAAACAATGCAGTGGGGAAAGATGGAAACAAGGTGGTGGGAAAAGAGATCACCAAAACAAGATGGAAACAAGATGCCAAGATGGAAACAAGGAAAACAGAGATCAAGGTGGTGGGAAGATGGAAACAAGGTGGTGGTTGGAACAGAGATCGGGAAACAAGGTGGTGGGAACAGAGATTGCCAATATGGAAACAAGGTCACCAGATGGGAAACAAGATACTGGGAACAGAGATCAAAGATGTGGAGAGATCACTAAGGAACAGAGATCACCAAGATGGAAACAAGAACAGAGATCACCAAGGAAACAGAGGTCACCAAGATGGAAACAAGGTGGTGGATGAACAAAGATCGCCAAGATGGAAACAATGCAGGTGAAAAGGTGAGATGGAAGCAAGGTGGTGGCAGAGGATTGATGGAACAAGTTGGAAATGGAAACAAGGTGGAGTGGGAACAGAGGTCACCAAGATGGAAACAAGGTCACCAAGATGGAAACAAGTTGAGGTGCAGATGGAACAGAGATCACCAAGATGGAAACAAGGTGGTGGGAACAGAGATCACCAAGATGGAAACAAGGTGGTGGGAACAAGAGTTACCAAGATGGAAACATGGTGGTGGGAACAGAGAGTCACAAAGATGGAAACAAGATGGAAACAAGGTGGGTGGGGAACAGATCACCAAGATGGAAACAAGGTGGTGTGAACAGAGGTTACCAAGATGGAAACAAGGTGGTGGG
Source organism: Macrobrachium rosenbergii (assembly GCF_040412425.1). NCBI lineage: Eukaryota > Metazoa > Arthropoda > Malacostraca > Decapoda > Palaemonidae > Macrobrachium > Macrobrachium rosenbergii. Next base: position 30,554,087 of record NC_089747.1, read on the forward strand.
AAGATGGAAACAAGGCAGTGGGAAACAGAGATCATGGAAACAAGATGGTGAAACAAGGTCACCAAGATGGAAACAGGTGGTAGGAAGAGAAAAGATGGAAACAGGTGGTGGAACAGAGTTAAGATGGAAACAAGGTGGTGGGAACAAGATGGGAACAAATGGGAAACAAGGTGGTGGGACAGATCACCAAGGGGGAACAGAGATCACCAAGATGGAAACAATGGTGGGAACAAAGATGGAAACAAGGTGGTGGGAACGAGAGGAGTCCAAGATGGAAACAATGCAGTGATGGAAACAAGGTGGTGGAACAGAGGAAAAGAGATCACCAAGATGGAAACAATGCCAAGATGGAACAAGGTGGTGGGAAAAGAGATCACCAAGATGGAAACAATGGAAACAGTGGGAACAGAGATCGCCAAGATGGAAAAAACAGAGATCACCAAGATGAAACAAGGTGGTGAAACAGGTGAAGAGATCAGAAGATATCGCACCAAGATGGAAACAATGCAGTGAAAAAGAGATCACCAAGATGGAAACAATGCAGAGATCACTCAAGATGGGAACAGAACAGATCACCAAGATGGAAACAAGATGGAAACAATGCAGTGGAAAAAGAGATCAGCAAGATGGAAACAATGCAGGCTGTGGAACAGAGATCAAGATGGAAACAATGCAGTGGGAAACAGGGATCACCAAGATGAAACAAGGTGGGAACAGACAGAGATCACAAAGATGGAAACAATGCAGTGGGAAAGAGGATGCCAAGATGGAAACAATGCAGTGGAAACAGAGATCAGCAAGATGGAAACAAGGCTGTGGGAACAGATACCAAATCACCAAGATGGAAACAATGCAGATCAAACAAAAATTGATGGAAACAATGCAGTGGGAAAAGATATCACCAAGATGGAAACAAGGTGGTGGGAAAGAGATCACCAAGATGGAAACAATGGTGGAACAGTGAGAAGATGGAAACAAGGTGGTGGGACAAAATCAAAGATGGAAACAATGCAGTGGAAAACAATGGGATCATGGAAACAAGGCGGGGTGGGAACAGAATATCAAGATGGAAACAAGATGGAACAACAAGGTGGTGGAAACAGAGATCACCAAGATGGAAACAAGGCTGTGGGAATAGACCACCAAGATGGAAACAATGTGTTAGGAAAGAGATCACCAAGATGAAACAATGCGGTGGAACAGAATCACCAACATGGAATAGAGACCACCAAGATGCAAAGTGGGAAAGAGATCGCCAAGATGGAAACAAGGCGGTGGGAATAGAGAATTGCCAAGATGGAAACAAAGTGCAGGGAACAGAGATCACCAAGATGGAAACAAGGGCAGGTGGTGGGAACAGAGATCACCAAGATGGAAACAATGCAGTGGGAACAGAGATCACCAAGATGGAAACAAGTGTGGGAACAGAGATCGCCAAGATGGAAGTAATGCGGTGGAAACAGAGATTGCCAAGATGGAAACAGGTGGTGGGAACAGAGATCACCAAGATGGAAACAATGCAGGTGAAACAGATATTGCCAAGGTGGTGGTGGGAAAAGATGGAAACAGGAAACAAGATGGAAACAAGGTGGTGGGGAACAGAACCAAGATGGAAACAATGCAGTGGAACAAGATGCAAGGTGGTGGAAAAGATGGAAACAATGCAGTGGGAATAGGGATAGATCTGGATGCAAGATGGAAACAATGCGGTGGAACAGATATCACCAAGATGGAAACAATGCGGTGAAACAGAGATCACAAAGAGATGGAAACAAGGCAGTGGGAATAGAGATGGAAACCACCCAAGATGGAAACAAGGCGGTGGAATAGGGATCACCAACATGGTCGCAAGATGGAAACAAATGGTGGGGAAATAGAGATCACCAAGATGAAACAAGGTGGGAACAGAGACAAGATGGAAACAAAGGCGCCAAGATGGAAACAAGGTGCAGTGGGGAATAGAGATCACCAAGATGGAAACAAGGTGGGTGGAACAGATCGCCAAGATGGAAACAATGCAGTGGGAAAAGAGATCGCCAAGATGGAAACAAGGCAGTGGGGTCAGAGATCGCCAAGATGGAAAAAAATGGGAAAAGAGATCAAGATGGAAGATGGAAACAAAGCGGTGGGAACGGATCGCCAAGATGGAAACAAGGTGCAGTGGGAAGTGATCACCAAATGATGGAAACAAAGGTGGTGGGAACAGAGATCGCCAAGATGGAAACAATGCAGTGGAAAAAGGGATCACCAAGATGGAAACAAGGCGTGGGAACAGAGATCGCCAAGATGGAAAAAATGCAGTGGGAAAAGATCACCAAGATGGAAACAAGGCGGTGGGAACAGAGATCGCCAAGATGGAAACAATGCAGTGGGAAAAGATCATCACCAAGATGGAAAGAGATCACAAGATGGAAACAAGGTGGGTGAAAGTGGGAAAAGGATCAGAGAAAAGATCGCCAAGATGGAAACAATGCAGTGGGAAAAGAGATCACCAAGATGGAAACAAGGCGGTGGGAACAGAGATCGCCAAGATGGAAACAATGCAGTGGGAAAAGGGATCACCAAGATGGAAACAAGGTGGTGGATGAACAATGCAGAAAAGGATCACCAAGATGGAAACAAGGTGGTGGGAACAGAGATCACAAGATGGAAACAAGGTGGGTGGGAACAGAGATCACCAAGATGGAAACAAGGTGGTGAACAATCGGTGGAAACAATGAGATGCCAAGATGAAACAAGGAGGTGGGAACAAAGATCACCAAGATGGAAACAAGGTGGGTGAAGGGAAAAGATGATCACCAAGATGAAACAAGGAGGTGGGAAAGAGATCACCAAGATGGAAACAATGTGCGGTGGGAAAAGAGATCACCAAGATGGAAACAATGCAGTGGGAACAGGGATCACCAAGATGGAAACAAGGTGGTGGGAACAGAGATTGCCAAGATGGAGAACAGAGATCACCAAGATGGAAACAAGGAGGTGGGAACAGAGATCGCCAAGATGGAAACAATGCGGTGGGAAATCACCAAGATGGGATCACCAAGATGGAAACACAGAGATCGCCAAGATGGAAACAATGCGGTGGGAAAGAGATCACCAAGATGGAAACAAGGTGGTGGAAACAGAGATCACCAAGATGGAAACAATGCAAGGTTGGAAAGAGATCGCCAAGATGGAAACAAGGGTGGTGGGAACAGAGATCGCCAAGATGGAAACAAGGCGGGTGGGAAAAGAGATCACCAAGATGGAAACAAGTGCTGTGGGAGCAGAGATCACCAAGATGGAAACAAGGGAAACAATGCGTGGGAAGAGATCACCAAGATGGAAACAATGGTTGGGAACAGAGATCAAAGATGGAAACAAGGCGGTGGGAAAAGAGATCGCCAAGATGGAAACAAGGCGGTGGAACATGGAAACAAAGCGGTGCCAAAGATGGAAACAAGGCGGTGGGAACAGAGATTGCCAAGTTGGAAACAAGGTGCGGTGGGAACAGAGATCACCAAGATGGAAACAAGGTGGTGGGAACAGAGATCGTCGAGATGGAAACAATGCAGTGGGAAAAGAGATCACCAAGATGGAAACAAGGTGGTGGGAACAGAGATCACCAAGATGGAAACAAACTGGTGGGGAACAGAGATGCCAAGATGGAAACAATGCAGTGGGAAAGAGATCACCAAGATGGAAACAAGGCAGTGGGAACAGAGATTGCCAAGATGGAAACAATGGTGGGAACAGTGACCACCAAGATGGAAACAAGGTGGTGGGAACAGAGACTGCCAAGATGGAAACAATGCGGCAGGAAAAGAGATCACCAAGATGAAACAAGGTGGAGGAACACCAAGATGGGAAACAATGCGTGTGGAAAAGAGATCACCAAGATGGAAACAAGGCAAGATGGGAACAAAGATGGAACGGGTGGGAACAGAGATCACCAAGATGGAAACAAAGTGGTGGGAAAAGATCACCAAGATGGAAACAAGGTGGTGGGAAAGAGATCACCAAGATGGAAACAAGGTGGTGGGAAAAGAGATCTGCCAAGATGGAAACAGGAATCAGTGGGAAGAGATAACCAAGATGGAAACAAGGTGAGGTGTGAACAGATAGCAAGATGGAAACAAGGCAGTGGGAACAGAGATCACCAAGATGGAAACAAGGTGGTGGGAAAAGAGATCACCAAGATGAACATGGAAACAAGGTGGTGGGAAAGAGATCGCCAAGATGGAAACAAGGGGTGGGAACAGAGATGGATGGAAACAGGTGGTGGGAACAAGATCACCAAGATGGAAATAAGGTGGTGGGAACAGAGATCACCAAGATTGAAACAAGGTGTGGGAACAGAGATCACCAAGATGGAAACAAGAGTGAACAGAGATCGCTTGGAAATAAGATGTAGAACAAGGAAACAAGGTGGGAAGAGATTGCCAAGATGGAAACAAGGAGGTGTGACAGAGATTGCCAAGGGGAAACAAGGTGTGGGAACAGAGATGGATGGAACAAGGTGGTGTGGGAGAAGAAATCACCAAGATGTAAACAAGGTGGTGGGAACAGAGATCACCAAGATGGAAAAACAAACAGGAGGATGGAAACAAGGATCACCAAGGTGGGAACAAAGATCACCAAGATTACAAGGTGGTGAACAGAGATCGCCAAGAGGTGGAAACAAGGTGGTGGGAACAGAGATCACCAAGATGGAGACAAGGTGGGAGAATGATGAACAAGATGGGAAACAATGATCACCAAGATGGAAACAAGGTGGGAGAAGAGATCACCAAGATGGAAACAAGGTTGTGGGAACAGAGACCACCAAGATGGAAACAAGGTGGTGGGAACAGAGTCACCAAGATGGAAACAATGCAGTGGGAAACAGATCACCAAGATGGACAGAGATCACCAAGATGGAAACAAGCTGGTGAAACAAGGTGGTGGGAACAGATTGCCAAGATGGAAACATCAGGGTGGAACAGAGGATCACAAAGAACAGAGATCGCCAAGATGGGGCAGTGGGAACAAGCTGGATGGAAACAAGGAGGTGGGATGTAACAGATGATCACAATGCAGGGAAGATGGAAGATGAAACAAGGAGGGTGAACAGAAAAGATGGAACAAGGTGGTGGGAACAGAGATCAAGATGGAAACAAGATGGAACAGAATCGCCAAGATGTGGGAGACAGAGATCAGATGGAAACAAGGTACAGAGACATAGAAACAAGAGAACCAAGATGGAAACAAGGTAGGTGGGACAGAGATCGCCAAGATGGAAACAAGGTGCAGTGATGGAACAGAGATCATAAAGATGGAAACAAGGTGGTGGTGGGAACAGACAGATGATCACTAAGATGGAAACAAGGTGAGATCAGGGAACAGAGATGGAAACAAGGTGGAATAGAAACAAGGTGGTGGGAACAGAGATCAAGATGGAAACAAGGCAGTGGAACAGAGATCACCAAGATGGATGGGAGATGGATGAAACAATGCAGTGGGAGAGATCACAAGATGGAAACAAGGTGGGTGGGAACAGAGATGATGGAAACAAGGCAGTGGGAACAGAGATGGAAACAAGGAGGTGGGAACAGAGATCACCAAGATGGAAACAAGGTGGTGGAACAGAGATCACCAAGATGGAAACAAGGTGGTGGGAACAGAGATCACCAAGATGGAAACAAGGCAGTGAACAGAGATGGATGAACAGAGAGATCACCAAAGATGGAAACAAGGTGGGGAACAGAGATTGCCAAAGATGGAAACACCAAGAAAGGAAACAATGAAACAAGGTGGAAACAGTGGGAACAGAGATCACCAAGATGGAAACAAGGTGGTGATGGAAACAAGGCAGTGGAAACAGAGATCACCAAGATGGAAACAAGGCAGTGGGAACAGAGATCACCAAGATGAAACAAAAACAGAGATCACCAAGATGGAAACAAGGTGGTGGGAACAGAGATCAGATGGAAACAAGGTGGTGAAAAGAGATCGATGGAAACAAGGAGGTGAGGAAATCAAATGATGGTGGGAAACAGAGGTGATGGAAACAAGTCAGTGTGAGATCACCAAGATGGGAACAGATGGAAACAAGGTGGTGGGAACAGAGATCACCAAGATGGAAACAAGGCAGTGGGAACAGAGATCAAGATGGAAACAAGGAAACAGAGATCGCCAAGATGGAAACAAGGTGGTGGGAAACAGAGATCACCAAGATGGAAACAATGCAAGGTGATGGAAACAAGAGTGGGAAATCAGAGATCACCAAGATGGAAACAAGATGGAAACAATGCAGTGGGAACAGAGATCACCAAGATGGAAACAAGGTGGTGGGAACAGAGAAGATGGAAACAAGATGGAGAGAACACCAAGATGGAAACAAGGCAGTGGGAACAGAGTGGATGGAAACAAGGTGGTAGAGATCATGGAACAATGGTGGGAAAGAGAGATCAAACAAGATGGAAACAAGGTGGTGGGATGGGAAACAAGGTGGTGGGAAAAGAGATCAGATGGAAACAAGGTCACCAAGATGGAAACAAGGAGATCACCAAGATGGAAACAAGAGAAAAGAGATCGCAAGATGGAAACAAGATGGAAACAAGATGGAACAGAGATCACCAAGATGGAAACAAGGTGGGGGAACAGAGATCACCAAGATGGAAACAAGGTGATCACCAAGATGGAAACAAGGTGGGAACAGAGATCGCCAAGATGAAACAAGAACAGAGATCACCAAGATGGAAACAAGGTGGTGGGAGAGATCACCAAGATGGAAACAAGGGTGGTGGGAACAGAGATCACCAAGATGGAAACAAGGTGTGGGGAACAGAGATCACCAAGATGGAAACAAGGTGGGAACAGAGATCACCAAGATGGAAACAAGGTGGTGGGAAAAGAGGATCACCAAGATGGAAACAAGATGCAGACCAAGATGGAAACAAGGTGCAGTGGGAACAGAGATCAAAGATGGAAACAAGGTGGGAACAGAGATGATGGAAACAAGGGTGGTGAACAGAGATCACCAAGATGGAAACAAGGCAGTGGGAACAGATCACCAAGATGGAAACAAGGTGGTGGGAACAGAGATCACCAAGAGAAACAAGGTGGTGGAAACAGAGATCGCCAAGATGGAAACAATGCAGTGGGAAAAGATGGAAACAAGGTGATGGGAACAGAGATCGCCAAGATGGAAACAAGGTGGTGGGAACAGAGATCACCAAGATGGAAACAAGGCACAGGAACAGAGATCACCAAGATGGAAACAAGGTGGTGGGAACAGAGATCACCAAGATGGAAAAGGTGGTGGGAACAAGGAACTAAGATGGAAACAAGGGGTGGGAAGAGATCAGATGGAAACAAGGTGGTGGGAACAGAGATCACCAAGATGTAAACAAGGTGGTGGAAACAGAGATCACCAAGATGGAAAACAAGGTGGGATGAACAAGGTGGTGGGAACAGAGATGCCAAGATGGAAACAAGGTGGTGGGAAACAGAGATCACCAAGATGGAAACAAGGCAGGTGAACAGAGATGAGATAAACAATGGGGAACAGAGATCACCAAGATGGAAACAAGGAGGAACAGAGATCGCCAAGATGGAAACAAGGTGGTGGGAACAGAGATTGCCAAGATGGAAACAATGCAGTGGGAAAAGAGATCACCAAGATGGAAACAAGGTGGTGGGAACAGAGATCACCAAGATGGAAACAAGGCGGTGGGAACAGAGATCACCAAGATGGGAACAGAGATCACCAAGATGGAAACAAGGTGGTGCCAAAGATGGAAACAAGGTGGTGGGAACAGAGATCCCAAGATGGAAACAAGGTGGTGGGAACAAGATGCCAAGATGGAAACAAGGGGATGGAACAGAGATCACCAAGATGGAAACAAGGTGGTGGGAAAGAGAAAACCAAGATGGAAACAATGGTGGGAACAGAGATCACCAAGATGGAAACAAGAGATGGAAAACAAGGCAGTGGGAAACAGAGATGGGAAACAAGGTACGATGTAAACAAGGTGGAACAGAGATCACCAAGATGGAAACACAGAGATCACCAAGATGGAAACAAGGTGCAGAGGCTGTGCCAAGATGATGGAGATCACAAGATGGAAACAAGGTGGTGGGAACAGAGATCACAAGATGGAAACAAGGCAGTGGGAACAGAGATCACCAAGATGAAACAAGGTGGTGGGAACAGAGACCAAAGATGGAAACAAGGTGGGAACAGAGATCACCAAGATGGAAACAAGGATGGTGGGAACAGAGATCACCAAGATGGAAACAAGGTGGTGGGAACAGATCACCAAGATGGAAACAAGGTGGTGGGAACAGAGATCACAAGATGGAAACAAGGCAGGGGGAAACAGAGATCACCAAGATGGAAACAAGGTGGTGGGAACAGAGATCACCAAGATGGAAACAAGGTGGTGGGAACAGAGATCACCAAGATGGAAACAAGGTGGGGGAACAGAGATCAAGGTGGTGGGAACAGAGATTGCCAAGATGGAAACAAGGTGGTGGGAACAGAGATCACCAAGATGGAAACAAGGAGGTGGGAACAGATGGAAACAAGGTGGTGGGAACAGAGATCAAGATGGAAACAAGGTGGTGGGGAACAGAGATGGAAACAAGGTGGTGGGAACAGAGATCACCAAGATGGAAACAAGGCAGTGGGAACAGAGATCACCAAGATGGAAACAAGGTGGTGGGAACAGAGATTGCCAAGATGGAAACAAGGTGGTGGGAACAGAGATCGCCAAGATGGAAACAACAAGATGGAAACAAGGTGGTGGGAACAGAGATCACCAAGATGGAAAGGTGGTGGGAACAGATCACCAAGATGGAAACAAGGTGGTGGAAACACCAAGATGGAAACAAGGTGGTGGGAACAGAGAACAAGATGGAAACAAGGTGAACAGAGATCACCAAGATGGAAACAAGGAAACAGAGATTGCCAAGATGGAAACAAGGCAGTGGGAACAGGGAAATTAGAGATGGAAACAAGGTGGTGGGAACAGAGATCGCCAAGATGGAAACAAGGTGGTGGGAACAAGATCACCAAGATGGAAACAAGTGGGAACAGAGATCCAAGATGGAAACAAGGTGGTGGGAACACAGAGATTGCCAAGATGGAAACAAGGTGGTGGGAACAGAGATCGCAAGATGGAAACAAGGTGGTGGGAACAGAGATCACCAAGATGGAAACAAGGTGGTGAAGATGGAAACAAGGGTAGTGGAACAGAGATTGCCAAGATGGAAACAAGGTGGTGGGAAACAGAGATCACCAAGATGGAAACAAGGTGGTGGGAACAGAGAACAAGATGGAAACAAGGTGGTGGGAACAGAGATCACCAAGATGGAAACAAGGTGGTGGAACAGAGACAAGATGGAAACAAGGTGGGAACAGAGATCACCAAGATGGAAACAAGGTGGTGGGAACAGAGATCACCAAGATGGAAACAAGGTGGTGGGAACAGAGATCACCAAGATGGAAACAAGGGTGGGAACAGAGGGAACAAGAGGAGATCACCAAGATGGAAACCAAGATGGAAACAAGGTGGTGGGAACAGAGATCACCAAGATGGAAACAAGGTGGTGGGAACAGAGATCACCAAGATGGAAACAAGGCAGTGGGAACAGAGATCACCAAGATGGAAACAAGGTGGTGGGAACAGAGATCACCAAGATGGAAACAAGGTGGTGGGAACAGAGATCACCAAGATGGAAACAAGGTGGTGGGAACAAGATGATGGAAACAAGGTGGTGGGAACAAGATGGAAACAGAGATCAACCCAAGATGGAAACAAGGTGGTGGGAACAAGATGGAAACAAGGCAGTGGGAACAGAGATCACCAAGATGGAAACAAGGTGGGGAACAGAGATCACCAAGATGGAAACAAGGCAGTGGGAACAGAGATCACCAAGATGGAAACAAGGTGTGGGAACAAGATGGAAACAAGGTGGTGGGAACAGAGATTTGGAAACAAGATGGAAACAAAGATGGAAACAAGGCACTGGGAACAGAGATCACCAAGATGGAAACAAGGTGGTGATGGAACAAGGTGAACAGAGATCACAAGGCAAGATGATGGAAACAAGGTGGTGGGAACAGAGATCACCAAGATGGAAACAAGGTGGTGGGAACAGAGATCACCAAGATGGAAACAAGGTGGTGGGAACAGAGAAGATGGAAACAAGGTGGTGGGAACAGAGTGGAAACAAGGTGGTGGGAACAGAGATCACAAGATGGAAACAAGGTGGTGGGAACAGAGATCACCAAGATGGAAACAAGGTGGTGGGGAACAGAGATCGCCAAGATGGAAACAAGGAACAGAGATGGAAACAAGATGGAAACAAGGTGATGGAAACAAGATGGAGAACAGAGGTCACCAAGATGGAAACAAGGTGGTGGGAACAGAGATGGAAACAAGATGGAAACAAGGTGGTGGATGGACAAGAGGAACAGAGGTTACCAAGATGGAAACAAGGTGGTGGGAACAGAGGTCACCAAGATGGAAACAAGGTGGTGGGAACAGAGGTTACCAAGATGGAAACAAGGTGGAGAAACAGAGGTCACCAAGATGGAAACAAGGTGTGGTGGGAACACCAAGATGGAAACAAGGTGGTGGGAACAGAGATCACCAAGATGGAAACAAGGTGGTGGGAACAGAGATCACCAAGATGGAAACAAGGTGGTGGGAACAGAGATACCCAAGATGAAACAAGGTGGTGGGAACAGAGATCACCAAGATGGAAACAAGGTGGTGGGAACAGAGATCACCAAGATGGAAACAAGGTGGTGGGAACAGAGGTCACCAAGATGGAAACAAGGTGGTGGGAACAGAGGTGGGAAACAGAGGTGGATGGAAACAGAGAACAGAGTCACCAAGATGGAAACAAGGTGGTCGGCCAAGATGGAAACAAGGTGGTGGGAACAGAGATCACCAAGATGGAAACAAGGTGGAAACAGAGGTCACC
>NC_089747.1:30570042-30575042 GCF_040412425.1 Macrobrachium rosenbergii
AAATACACGTAAACTGTCTCTTGAAGCCACGAGTTAACCTCAAAGACAGACGTTAATTAATCAAAGGTCGCCAGTTAAGGATAATTAACCTTAACAAAGAATATTCAAGGAATAAAGACTTTATGATAAACGTCACCAACTGTGGACGCAGAAAAAATCTCTACTTGTTAAGATGGTATTAAATGCAAAAACACAACGGTTCTCCCCAAACAATGAGCGCTAGGCATAACGAATACCAGAGTATTAAAATGACTTGCTTGCCTAAATCCCCGAGACTTACTGGGACAATTTGGCTAACACTAACAATATAATAATTTGGCTTAATCTAGACTTCGTAATAGCATATCCCGTAAGTGGTGGCTGGAGAATGAAACAAAGAAAACAGAAATACAGAAAAGTTATTAGTCAATCGACAAAGCTTGAACAAGAATCGGACTTACCTTGAACGTCGAGTCGTTTGCGCATACAACGGGCACTCAGAGGTCGTGATACTAGCAGTCTTCCCAAGTCACTAATTAATATAGACGTAGGAGCAAAAGTGGAGTAAAGGAACAAAGGGACACTGTTCCGGCACGCTACGCGGCGTACTCCCTTGTTCGTGGCCTGTCTCTCTCTGACCTCGCTCGCGTTCCCGCAAGGTGAGGCGGCCTCTTTACACGACACCCCAGGCACTCCGACCTTGACAAAGACATCGCCGAATGCACAGAGTAAAGGGAAAGATAGCTTAAGGCCACCATTACTAGAGATTATTGAGTGAAAACCCTCTCTGAGGTTTAGGTCCCTAATGCCATAGGCATATTTTGTTTTTTGAACTACCCAGCCTATGCGCGGGCGCCATCTGTCTCTGCTGTGATCGTTATTTTGAATTGCCTGGCCTACCTGCGGGACAGAGATGTTCTCTGTCAAGGTCAATCTGACTAATATTCCTACACCTAAATACATCGAGGGCGAACAGCAGTAATATTTATATATATATATATATATATATATATATATATATATATATATATATATATATATATATATATATATATATATATATATATATATAACGATATTTGTGAGCCACAAATATCGTTTCATATCCAGTTCACTATAATAATCTTAACTGATAAGGGCTTCATCACCAGTGAGATTCGAACCAATGCCTGGGTTAGCAAACAACAACGTACAGTGATTTTTGACCACTGAGCCATCAAAAGAGACTGATATAGACTCTGCAGTACATATGCCTGTCGAATTAAGGTTTTGTGCGTATAATTGCCATCAACCCACCTCTACCATGATTGCTGATTGGAAAGTGTGTAATAAGTGATTAACCATGAATTTTCATACACCGTGCCATTTTTTATATTCTCAAATATTAAGCCACAAATATCTTATAACATCCAGTTCACTATGCCCCAGGAATAACTTACACCTAAGGGGAATTATAATTAATAATAGGTGCTTCATCACAAGTGGGATTCGAACCCCTGCCTGGATCAGAAACAACTTAGTACAGTGACTATTTTACCTCTGTGACAAACATTCATAATAAGCCACGTGTTATAGGCTTACCAATCAACTGTCATGGTGGAGGTGGATTTTGTATCGACTTTAGTACGAAACCTCCTTACTTCAGTGTTCATCTTCCTTCTGAAGAATTGATTTCTGGGAAAGAGTTGGCAACCTAGTAAATGACCACGACAGTTGGCAAACGAGTAACTGACCATGAACTGCATAGTTCACAATACGCTATAAAAAAAATCGTACCCCAACACTTTACCCGACTAATTTCAGGAAACTTCGTTTCTGAGGAAATGTTGAGAACAAAAATAAGCCCCGGACCTCTAGGTGTTCATACGTGCTATAAATCGCACTGCTGAACCTTGGAGCACAACTTCCCTCTGAATTATGAGATTTTTCAGCAAACACTGGCAACAGTATCAGTATACACTCAGCTGAGCGCGATGTTTCTGTAAACTTTGATTCTAAACTCGTTAGCTACGTGTCGGTGACGCTACATATAACTCTTAGTTCTTCAGAGAAGTCAGATTTGTCACAAACATATAAATCTAAAAGGTAAACATTTAACCGTTTTAAAACAGGCACTAAACACTCCCTCGTTTTTCGATCTCTAATCTCCCATTTAGAAACTCTAAAATACCATTACACACACACACACAAAAACACTATATATATATATATATATATATATATATATATATATATATATATATATATATATATATATATATATACATATATATACATGTAGTATGATCAGTATATATACCGTATAGATATATATAAATATATATGTATATAGATATATATAATTATATACATATACATACATATATACATACATCAATAATTATATATATATGTATATACATAAACCCATCATACAATGCATCTAAAATAAGTGTCAGTATGTGAATTGTCCAAAGGTGTTATGCGTTCATTGATATCATAAACATTTCCTAATTCATTTTCTCCATTAGAACTTCCAACGACATAGCGCGTTTGCAGCAGTGATAATTTAGAACATATTCTGATATTTCCCCGCTCTTCCTACTTCTCGCCTTCTCTCCGTGGTTGTTGAAATTAAATTTGCCGCGGGTTACTGTCGAGAAAGAGACATACAGGAGAAAACTCGTAACTGATGGTTTACAAAAATAGAAAAAAGTACAGCAGTCGTGAATGATATTTAAAAAGAGAACGAAACGAAAAGACGGGCGTATCCTTAAAAGGAGAGAGAGAGAGAGAGAGAGAGAGAGAGAGAGAGAGAGAGAGAGAGAGAGAGAGACGATCTGTATCAAAGTGCGATTCAGGTATAAATTCCATCTTCGTGTGGGCAGAGCGATGATACATTGCGGGTGGGCGCAGTTGTCTCTTCGTGCCATGGGGTAAGGAAGGGGGTGGATGAGCAGGAGGGAGGGCATGGCATTGTGCCTGGGAATCTCAGGTGCCTTTCAGAGGAGGAGTCGCCACTACCACGCACTGAGGAAGTCGACCAACAAAGGAAAAGTGTTGATCAGGAAGTTGAAAAGACGACGCCACACGCTCTCTCTTCTTTTCTTTCATCTGTTTACCTGAATTCTGTGAGGTCGTGTTTGGTCTCTGATGCAGAAGTGAAAGAATACTTACAGAATACTTACAAGATTATTGTTTCCTTTCACCTTCCGACAACAAAAATGATTTCGCTTGTGTGAACGGCAAGTCTTCATACAAACGGAAAAATCATGGATAACAAGGCTGTTCTGAATTGAATTATATTGAATAGAGAATTTCGGCCAAAGGCCAAGCACTGGGACCTATGAGGTCATTCAGCGCAGAAATGGAAATTGACATTAAAATGTTTAAAATGTGTAACAGGAGGAAAACCTCGCAGTTGCACTATGAATCTATTGTTAGGAGAGGGTGGAAAGTAAGATGAAACAAAGATAACATGAAAAGAGGCACAGTACAAGGAACGAAAGGGGTTGCAGTTAGGGGCCTAGGGCACGCTGCAAAGAACCTAATACCTAAGACCTACAGTGCACCACATGAGGTGAACTGATGGCACTATCCCCCTACGGGGATAAGACTGTTCTGAGACAGCACACCCCCAGCAAGGTTGAGCAATCCCAAAAAATGGTTCTCTCTCCTCAAGAGTTTCACTTTCAACAAACAACCGAATCAAAACAACGAAAATCATAAATCTCTATTTGACCTTTGATCCCTAACTATGACTGATATTCTGCACACTGGAATCATGAGCGGATTATTCAAGGAACATAGTAGGCCTCTCCCTCTTTATTCACAAGTTATAGTCCTTGATGAAACTCTTAATTGTCTTTGACCTCGATGTATGACCTTGACAATGACATCACTATGTACATCGGCTTTACTAACCAGCTGGTCCGCTGGTATAGCGGTTAGTGTCGTAGAATGCCACTCAGATGTCACGGGTCCGCGTCTCCCCAAGGGGGATGAATAATCACTGGCTCTGTATCATGATCAGTTACTGCTGCAGTGTGGGGTCTGCAGTGGAGGCTAAAACCAACATTTTTGGGAAGCTTGAATTTCAAGTCAATAGCCCCTGTGTGATTGTTCCATGTGAATGGGTTTCACCTACAGTTAAATTCATAATTGAGCTTTGACCTCTAATTGTGACCGTGACCTCACTTTAAACATCAGCTTCATCAGTCAACTGCGCTTGCTATACAGGTAGGGCATTTCAAATAAACTATTACGATATGCCCACGGTAAAATTCCTATTTTACCCCTGACTTATTAGTATGACAATGATCTTGACCTCACCTCAGGCAACAGCATCAGTATTATATTATTCAGTTAAAAAATTATGACCGAAGTTACACGAACTTTGACCCTGGCTTCACACTGGCATCATGAATGGATTATGCCTGCTGAATATGAAGTTATCACATACTTGAAAAAACGATGGTCAATGTCAAATTCCTGTTACAAACTTGACCTCCAACAACTACTGAAAAATTCACATTTTCTTTGTATACAAGGGTAAGAAGAATCCACAAAGTATTCCCTTAACATCAACCTTAACCTCGTGCTTTGTTACATTAACGTCTCATGCAAAATCTCTAGTGCTTATGGTTACTATGTTTGACAACGGCTCAATACGCATTTGACCTTTTGCACATCGGCTTCAATAAGTTCAAGATTTATGACCAAAGTTAAATTTCAACTTAACCTTTGATCTTTAAGCATGTCCTTGACCTAACTCTACGCAATGGCTTTTTAGTGAAATAAGCATACAAAGTAACTCTGGAGTCTACCTCGTAGTGGTCAAAAGCCATGGTCAGGTTAAATTCTGATCTGATCTCTGAACGCCATGACAGGTCGACAGTTAGACTTTTTGTACCTATCCCAGGATTTCCTCAGGCTACCCAGTTTATAAATTTTTCTAACAGTCCAGCCATACCATTAAGCCTATCATGAAAATACAAACAAATGTGTAACAGACAAATACCAACAAACGAGACAGAAGAACA